>NW_027452034.1:0-30856 GCF_964194025.1 Convolutriloba macropyga
GTGACCAATAAGGCGATCACGAATCGTTTAACCTTCAATAACGAAAGAAAAATACCACAGACAGAAAAAGAGATTTGTAACGCACTACAAGCATCGATAACGGAAACTCCTTTACAAGACGTAATTAACTTACTTGGATACTATCTTTCCAACGACGAATATTTCCTGAAGGAATACAACCATTATTGTGAAAGGGGTAACTATCCAAAACAAACAGAGAAACTGTAACAACAAAGGAAAGTAACAAGTAACAATTCCAGGACTCAGTAGGTAATGGACAGTAGGTAATGGACATCAACCTCCATCTATAACAGACTTTAATATTGATTGTTTGTAAATCCTTGCATATGTTTGTTAATCTTTATTATCCCAAATCTATTTCCCCAACTATTCAATCCATATCGTAGATCACTGAATTTGAATCATAACCTTTCAATTATAATACCATTAACCAAATTTATTTCTATCACTAGATATTAATCAGTTTGCAATAAACAGTATAAAACCAAAAATATGTTTTTACTTATACAACACCTAACCTACTTTTTAAAACTGTACATGTAAATATGCAAAGATTTCTCCATAGTTAGTTATATGCAATGCAAACAGGCAATTTTGTAAATAAAGCAAATAGGCAAATAAAATAAAAACAGAACAAACAAACTACATGAATAATGTGCATGAATAATGTGCATAACATTTGAATAAATGACTCATAAGCCATGCTAACAACACTGTGAGTAACACAATACTATAGGACATGACATTTTCTCATAAAACAGATTATAACATATTGAATACCTTAATACAATTTCCAATCTAACCATACAAAAGGTACATTACAAATTTATTATTTATAACAAACTTTAAATCTAAACTAGAGTAACATATACGAATCAGTCAGATTAAAAACAAAAGAGAACAGAATTTTCACTCAAATCGAAATTTTCACATGCAAATTTGTAAAAGTGACAAAACAAAATACATGAAATATATGTAACTCAAACAGCTACTATCCGACGTTAGCTATAGTAACAACTAACAATCCAATATCATTGTAACAATTCACATAGAAAACAGTACTCAGATCTCGGGAAACGTTGATCCTTAGATCGTAAGCGCGCAGACAGAGACGTTACATTAATTCATGAAATTGAAGCAATAACTGTTAATTGGGATTAGGAAATTGTCATCCGTGTGCATACCCATTACAAACTACTATAAGCGAGATCTGTAACCCTTTAAAAAATTCATAAGAGACTAGTGTTTAATGAAACAATATACCAAAGTGATAAGCAGCATTTTCACAATCTTACGGACACGAAAAACGTTTCCTCAGTAACAACTCACAAATGGGCAATCGTAGAAGTATGACAAAACAATTGTAAGAATTCATACCATTAAAATAACTCATGACTTCAAACAGGAGCATTGATTGATATATGTTCAACTCCTGTAACAAAATTGACCAGCATGGCCGACAAATCACATGTCACTGAAAACAAAAACGTTATTAGCTATTTCGTTGACATACTCTCCTTTATGTCACTACCAAAATCATAGCTTGTTAAACAACAATTAACACATAAACATATAACATACATCTCTAAGTTTTCTTTCCAACCGGAAGGGATACTACGTATATCTAGAACATGTAGTGAATCTAAAAACGATTCTTAACATCTAACAGCTAACAGAAACAAACCAAGCAAACCAGGTAAGTCAGGTAAGTCGATGCCGGACATCAGGACACCTACAACATCAACGACGGGCCTACCCAGAAGGATCTCCGCCCACTGGATAGTGTGGTGGTGGAATAGATACTTTTGTGGTTGTTGATGTTCACTCTTTGCTCTTTGGGTAACCGATGTTTCGGAATAGACTCACAGACGAGCCGATCTTCAAGCAACACAACCAAAAAAGAAAGAAAATCCTTCAGAGAGACTACAGAGAAATTAATAAACTATATTCTACTATATTCGATTGGAAGACTTTCAAAACAACTCTAAACCCCGGAAAGATGGAGTCAGACATGACTTCCAAAAAGGAATATTTAATATTTGAAAGACTTTATTCAGAAAGACTGAAATACTCTTTCCTGATTGGATAAAAATGATAGATTATTTTATCCTCCTTTCCCTTTATGTGTTTACCCATCTACCCTCTCTCAGCAGAAGAGAAAGTAATTTAGTCAGTACCAGTTACCATCCTGATTTAATAATAGAGTATATTTCTCTCTCTCTACTCCGCTCTTGTTTTGTATTGAGATAAACGTTAGACCGTAGCATTGGGGCCCGTGCACCGTCTACTGAAGCTCAGATAGAAGAGTAACAGACTAGAGGAATAGAACTTTAGTTAGTCAGGTAAGCCTTAAGATTAACTATTATTCTTGAGACAACCATAAGACAGTTCAGGAAGTATCCTAACAAAGGTAAGCTCTAGAACACGTCTTAAGGGGTAAAAAAATGTGATTTCTACGGCGCCAGAGCCTTCAAATCGAGACAATCCCCAAATTTTTTTTTAAATTGATTTTTTTTTGCTTTAAGTCAAAGCCTTTGGCCACTCCATTTTTTCAAAACACCTCCTCATCCACGGAATAGTTAATAATTCTGCTTGTGGACGGCTTGGAGAAGATGTGTATCACATTATTATAAAAATTAAGTGTTTTAGAGTTGCGAAATCCGGAGCTTTTAAATATTTTTTTGCGGATTTCAATTTTGTCTAAGTCCATCGCCTGTTTAGGGGTTAATTACCGGAAACAAACATGGACTTAAAATAACGGACATAAAAAAAGATTTCTCGGGGAGTAAAAAAAATAGGGGATCACCCCCAGTTGAAGGCCAGAGCCCTCAACTCGAGACGATCCCCTATTTTTTTCAAACTGACTTTTTTGCTTAATATCAAAGTCTTTGACCGCTCGATTTTTTTCAAAACACCTCCTCATACACAGGATAGTTAAAAATTCTGCCTTTGAACGGCTTGGAGAAGATAGGTAACACATTATAATAAAAATTAAGTGTTTTAGAGATGCGAAATCCGGAGCTTTTAAAAATTTTTTTGACGGATTTCATTTTTCTCTAAGTCCATCGCCTGTTTAGGGGTTAAATACCGGAAACAAACATAGGCCTAAAATAACGGACAAAAAATATGATTTTTCGGAGCGCCAAAAAAAATAGGGGATCACCCCGAGTTGAAGGCCAGAGCCCTCAACTCGAGACGATCCCCTATTTTTTTTTCAAATTGATTTTTTTTGCTTAATGTCAAAGTCTTTTGCCGCTCGATTTTTTTCAAAACACCTCCTCATCCACAGGTTAGTTAAGAATTATGCCTGTGAACGGCTTGGAGAAGATTGGTATTACAATATAATAAGAAGTAAGTGATTTAGAGTTGCGAAATCCGGAGCTTTCAAATTTTTTTTTTGCGGATTTCAATTGTCTCTAAGTCCATCGCCTGTTTAGGGGTTAAATACCAGAAACAAACGTAGGTCTAAAATAATGTACATAAAATGAGATTTCTCGGGGGAGCCAAAAAAAAAGGTGATCATCCAGAGTTGAAGGCCAGAGCCCTCAACTCGAGATGATTCCCTATTCTTTTTTTCAAATTGATATTTTTGCTTAATGTCAAAGACTTTGACCGCTTGATTTTTTTCAAAACACCTCCTCATCCACGGGATAGTTAACAGTTCTGCCTGTGAAGGGCTTGGAGAAGATTGGTATCACAATATAATAAGAATTAAGTGTTTTAGAGTTGCGAAATCCGAAGCTTTCAATTTTTTTTTGCGGATTACATTTTTCTCTAAGTCCATCGCCTGTTAGGATCTAATTACCGGAAACAAACACAGGCCTAAAATAACGGACAAAAAATGGATTTCTCGGGGGCGCCAAAAAATAGGGGATCATCCCTAGATGAAGGCCAGAGCCGTCAACTCGAGATGATCCCCTATTCTTTTTTTCAAATTGATTTTTTTGCCTAAAGTCAAAGTCTTTGGCCCTCCATTTTTTTCAAAACACCTTCTCATCCACAGGATAGTAAACAATTCTGCCTGCGAACGGTATGGAGAAGATTGGTATCACAATAAAAAGAATTAATTGTTTTAGAGTTGCGAAATCCGGAGCCTTCAAAAATTTTTTTGCGGATTGCGGACTGAACATGTTTATGACATCGATGAGTAGCCATTTTGAATTAGTTCTTTAAACACTATATCCACTCATATATTTATTTGAAGAATTTTAGTAATGCAGATACGCAAAACCAAAGCAGTTGCCAGTTTTTGATCGTTTAGGCACGTTACGGGCCTCCTGCAACGTTTACTGCAAGAACGTAAAATGTTGAACTCAGTTCGAGATAAGATAGGTCTTGGTCCTCAAGCGCTCATATGAGTCTCATTTTGACGCTCAGCACACCTTCCGTTCAAAACTGGATTTTGCAACATCCCTTGTAATAGTGGATCCATGCAGGAATTGATTGTAATCCAAAATTATAAAGTTTGAATATTCAAGTTGAAAATCGTAAATGGTCAGTTTTATATTAGCCTTTCTATGCTTTTAAAACAGCAGAACCACATTGCTACTAGAATCACTCAATTTAAAAAGAAAAGTTTAGTCGGCATCAGGAACGTGATAATAAGGTCTCGAGAGACTTCCAGCCAGGTGTTTATTTTAGTTCAAATAATTTTTGTTTAATTAGTTGCTTCACTGTCTCCCGTCACTTTGAAATATAAATAGGGATAAAATAGCGCAAAAACAACGTTCAATAGCATATTGAGCTAGAATTAGCTCTTATAAGTGACAGAAGCTAAAATTGTACGTTTTGCGTAACGACAAGTTCAAGCTGAGACTTCAGCTCGAGATAATCTTCTAATTTCTTCAATTTGAGCTTTTGGTTAATTTTAAAGTCGTTTTACAATTAATTTTAAAGTCGTTTTACACTCAATTTTTTTTCAAAACAACTCCTATTCGACTCAATAGGTAACAGTTGCGACTTTGATTGGATTGCAGACAATTGTTAATATAATTTTTAGGTATATCATCATAAAGTTTAGTAAAACTTACTTTCTGCTTAAAAAATAGCAGATATCATTTTCTTCATTGTACATCACCTGACTGAATACGTGTGAATTTCAGCAATCAAACATTCGTTTTAAAAAGGCAAATAAAAGCTTGCAGGGTGGTCAAAAAATAGGGGATCTTCCCCAGTTGACAGCCCTACAGAAAATTTGTCAAATAACAAAAGTTTTAAAAAATACAAGACTTCAGTTTTTCAAAAATTTGAGAATGATTTATGCCTTTTAGTTAAATATAAGTGTTTTAAGTAAACCTATTGTATTGGCCGCAACAAAAAATCAACCATACCCATTTTTTCGTCCAGTCATAGTAGTCATATGAGTAGACATGAAAATGGGGATCGGGCCAAACTGTAATTTGGTCTCATTTTGAGAACTTGAAAATGGGCATCAGAAAACTGGAATTCGGGTGCGACGATTTTAACTCGAAAATGGGCACTTGAATTTGGGTACTGAGATTCTGTAGCCAAACTTGAAAATGGGCCAAAAATGGACCATTTTCAAGTTAGGCTACAGCTACTACTACTACTACTACTACTACTACTACTACTACTACTACTACTACTACTACTACTACTACTACTACTACTACTACTACTACTACTACTACTACTACTACTACTACTACTGTTTCAACACTTTAATTCCAAATATGAAATAAAGGCACGGTTGGCAACAAATACAAATACAAATACAAACAAAACAAGAAGAGTTATTTGTTTGGTTATTCTGTGAAGTGCTGTACGACGAAATTGTTGAAGGCATTCTTTGACCCGGTTGCTGCTTTCTCCTGCAATCTGGTGAACGATACTTTGTTTCGTACACAGTCTCCTTCGATTTGACTCATCCACGTTTTCCGTTGCCCCCCAGGAGCGCGTCTGGCATGGGCGTATTGATCGGGCGGGTCCCAATCGAAGGCACTGCGGGCTAATCTTCCTGGTTCCATTCTCTGGATGTGACCGTACCATTTTATCCGTTTGAGCATGATCATCGTGGATAGTTGGGGCATTCGCGATCTTGACATAATTTCATCGTTCGTTGCTTTCTCCAGATATGACACACGTAGAATTCTCCGAAGACAACCACAGTGGAAACTCTCACGTTTTCTCTCCATTAATTTCGAAAGAGTCCAAGTCTCTGAGCTGTACAGCACGGCTGATAAAACGAGTGCTTTGTACAAATTGCACTTGAGGTGCACGCTGAGCTGCTTGCTCTTCCAGAGATTTTGGAAGTTAGCAAACCGTTGTCTACCTTCTGCAAGTTTGCAATTGACTTCCTGGAGGTCTCCATGCTTGAGGCTGACATATGATCCGAGATACTTGAACGCTTCTATGTTTTCAAACTCGTTTCCGATAACATCTTGTACTTTGCAGGAAAACACGCGTGTGGCAGCTGCTTTAGGTTTGCCACAGTATCTCGATTGGTGAACTTTTCGGCCATTGACTGTTTTGAACTTCCTTTCACACTTGTCACAGGTAAGGCTCGCCTCTAGTTGCTCAAACTTTGACTTGTCGACGACATTCTTTGACAAACCGGCTTTGCAGAATCTTGTTTGGTGCACTTTGCGTCCGGTAACTGTACTGAATTGCCGCTGACAGTTCTGACATCTTAAAGACTCTTGATCAGCCACCGCTGACCCACTCTCATTTTCTAGCGACTCTAAATCCGCTACTGCAGATTGTTGTTGTGAAGCTACCAACGCTGGCTTAGCCTCCGCTAAGCTTTTCAATCTGAGCTTCCGGCCATCTTGTGTTTCGAACCAGCCCGCTTTCTTTTTCGTTCCCAGCAGCACCTCCGTGCCGATGGTTAGTCGTGACTGGCTAGATGTCTCTGCCAGGAGTCCTAGTTTGCCTTTATGTGTTCCAGTGAGTATCTCCACGTTCTGTTGGATACTAGGCACTGCAACAACATTTGGGCTGTCGCATTTTACACCCATATTCTTTGTTTTGGCCACATTAATCTTCAGACCAGCGGCTTCCGCTAGGGCCTCGATTCGATGTAGGTTTTCTTGCACCTCACTGTCTGAGACCCCCACGAGAGCAACATCATCAGCAAAATCTAAGTCAGCCACCAATCTCCCAATGTCTAATCCTCCATGCACCGAGTTAGCTAAAATGTAGTTGATGACAAGGCCGAATAGGATTGGGGACCACACATCACCCTGCCTAACGCCTGTTCTGACATCAAATAAGCGTCCCTTCTCACCTTCGGCTTTGACTCGACATTTGAATCCATCATAGCTGTTTCTTATGATGTTTATCACTTTTTGCGGCAGACCATAGTGTTTCATTATCTGGTACATCTGCTCACGATCGACAGAATCGAATGCCGCTCGAAAGTCTATGAAACAAAAGCTAATATCCAATTGAAACGCCATTGATTTCTCTATTATTTGACGCAGGGCAAAGAGTTGATCGGCGCATCCTCTGCTTTTTCTGAAGCCGCACTGCTCTTCCCTTAAGACGCGATCCATTGAATCTTTGCATCGATTGAGAGTAACGGAAGCGAACACTTTGCCTGGTACTGACAATAGAGAGATCCCTCGGTGGTTCGAACACTCTGACCTCTTTCCTTTACTCTTGTATAATGGGACAATTTCTGCTACCTTCCAGTCATCGGGCAGAACTTCCGTCGACCAACATTTATCTATGATGTCCCAGAGCCACTCGACAATACCCTTGTGTGCTTTCAACATCTCACAGGAAATTTTATCGGGACCACTTGCCTTGCCATTCTTCAACCTGCGGACAGCTTCAAGCACTTCTTCAAATCGAATTGGGCTCAGGTCAATCGGCAAGCTTTCAGCTGCTTCTTCGGGATCCAATCTCGTGCAACTGAATGTTGAGGGATTCAGGAGTTGACTAAAATGTTCCGTCCAGCGTTCAAGTCGTTCCTCTTTCGTCCGTAAGTTGACGCCAGTGCTTGAAACTAATTTGGTCAACTGGGGCCTCCAGTTTCGGCAAATCTGCTGTGATGCCCCAAAAACCTCCTTTAAGTTGCCTCTGTCCGCGAAGCTCTGCACTTCTTGGCCTTTGCGTTCAAGCCATGCCCGTTTGTCTGCACGTAGAGCTTTTCTGACTTCCTTACAGCAGTTTGTGAACTCTAACAGCGCCTCCGCGCTGCTGTGTTTCGTTAACTGTAGATCGGCTCGTTTCCGGATAAGTTCCAGAGAATCTGGAGAAATCCAAGGTTTGTTCACTCGCTTGTCCGGAAGGAGGCATTTCACTGCTGCTTGGTTCAGGGCTTTTCGAAAATTGTCCCAAGACTGCTCTGTATTTAAAATCGCCGCCCTTATCAAGATGTAACTTGACCTCCTGCGTGAATAAGTCACGCGTTGTTCATCTTGCAGCTTTGCAGAACTGATTCTGGGCGTGAAACATGGCTTTTTAGACAAAAGTTTCATAGATACTTCCGCAATGACCAGTTCATGATCGGTAATTGTGGTTTTCCCTCTTCTGGTCCTCACATTCGTCAGACATCCTCTATATCTCTCTGCAAACAGAATGTGATCCAGCATCTTTTTTCGACAACTCGGATCGGGAGGGTTGTAGGTGTACCGATGCACTTTTCGATGCTGGAACCATGTACCACCTACGAGCAATTTGTGTGAAGTGCAAAATGATAACAACTTTTCAGAGTTTTCATTTTCTTCACCCATTCCAAACGGGCCTCTGCAGCTCATGGTGTCATTCAACTGGTGTCCAGGCTCTGCATTGAGGTCACCGATGACACAAATACGCTCCCTATGTTTGAAACTGGAAACTAGGTCTGAAAGTTGACTCCAAAACAAATCCTTCTCTTGGAGACTAGCTTCATTCGTAGGTGCGTAGCAGACAACAACAGCTAGATTGGCTCTCCTCTGAGCCGCGAACTTGACGTAGCAAATACGTTCACTTAGAGCCACTTGTTCTACGATGCTGTTTATCAATGACTTCTTTACAGCAACGCCCACTCCTCCTTGTCTCGACTTTACACCAGACAACCACGAGTCAGACAGGTAGAGCTTGTGGTCTCCGAGATCAATTTCTTGCTCCTGCAATCTCGTCTCCTGCACTCCCAGAATATCCAACTTGTATCGCGCCAGATCCATTTTCAAAGCCTCTAGAGATCCGGCTTGGGTCAGTGTTCTGACGTTTAAAGTTGCAATTCTGAGTTGGTTCCTCGGGAGATTCTTAGCACCCCTTACCCGGGACTCGGGGCCATGGTTGATTGTACTCACTCATTGCTTTGGTGTTTGAAGGCTGAGATACGACTAGTTGCGCCACAAACTAGAAGACCAGTGCCTCGTTAGCTCGACCATGTGAGCGTAGAGCCGCAGCACATGACCTACCCCCAGGGGACACCACGTGGAGGTGAGGTTGGATTTTGTCCCCCACTACTACTACTACTACTACTACTACTACTACTACTACTACTACTACTACTACTACTACTACTACTACTACTACTACTACTACTACTACTACTACTACTACTACTACTACTACTACTACTACTACTACTACTACTACTACTACTACTACTACTACTACTACTACTACTACTACTACTACTACTACTACTACTACTACTACTACTACTACTACTACTACTACTACTACTACTACTAATACTACTACTACTACTACTGTTTCAACACTTTAATTCCAAATATGAAATAAAGGCACGGTTGGCAACAAATACAAACAAAACAAGAAGAGTTATTTGTTTGGTTATTCTGTGAAGTGTTGTACGAGGAAATTGTTGAAGGCTTTCTTTGACCCGGTTGCTGCTTTCTCCTGCAATCTGGTGAACGATACTTTGTTTCGTACACAGTCTCCTTCGATTTGACTCATCCACGTTTTCCGTTGACCCCCAGGAGCGCGTCTAGCATGGACGTATTGATCGGGCGGGTCCCAATCGAAGGCACTGCGGGCTAATCTTCCTGGTTCCATTCTCTGGATGTGTCCGTACCATTTTATCCGTTTGAGCATGATCATCGTGGATAGTTGGGGCATTCGTGATCTTGACATAATTTCTTCGTTCGTTGCTTTCTCCAGATATGACACACATAGAATTCTCCGAAGACAACCACAGTGGAAACTCTCAAGTTTTCTCTCCATTAATTTCGAAAGAGTCCAAGTCTCTGAGCTGTACAGCACGGCTGATAAAACGAGTGCTTTGTACAAATTGCACTTGAGGTGCACGCTGAGCTGCTTGCTCTTCCAGAGATTTTGGAAGTTAGCAAACCGTTGTCTACCTTCTGCAAGTTTGCAATTGACTTCCTGCAGGTCTCCATGCTTGAGGCTGACATATGATCCGAGATACTTGAACGCTTCTCTCTTTTCAAACTCGTTTCCGAGAACATCTTGTACTTTGCAGGAAAACACGCGTGTGGCAACTGCTTTAGGTTTGCCACAGTATCTCGATTGGTGAACTTTTCGGCCATTGACTGTTTCTTTCACACTTGTCACAGGTAAGGCTCCCCTCTAGTTGCTCGAACTTTGACTTGTCGACGACATTCTTTAACAAACCGGCTTTGCAGAATCTTGTTTGGTGCACTTTGCGTCCGGTAACTGTACTGAATTGCCGCTGACAATTCTGACATCTTAAAGACTCTTGGTCAGCCACCACTGACCGACTCTCATTTTCTAGCAACTCTGAATCTGCTACCGCAGATTGTTGTTGTGAAGCTACCAACGCTGGCTTAGCCACCGCTAAGCTTTTCAATCTTATCTTCCGGCCATCTTGTGTTTCGAACCAGCCCGCTTTCTTTTTCGTTCCCAGCGTGCTGATGGTTAGTCGTGACTGGCTAGATGTCTCTGCCAGGAGTCCTAGTTTGCCTTTATGTGTTCCAGTGAGTATCTCCACGTTCTGTTGGATACTAGGCACTGCAACAACATTTGGGCTGTCGCATTTTACGCCCATATTCTTTGTTTTGGCCACATTAATCTTCGGACCAGCGGCTTCCGCAAGGGCCTCGATTCGATGTAGGTTTTCTTGCACCTCACTGTCTGAGACCCCCACGAGAGCAACATCATCAGCAAAATCTAAGTCAGCCACCAATCTCCCAATGTCTAATCCTCCATGCACCGAGTTAGCCAAAATGTAGTTGATGACAAGGCCGAATAGGATTGGGGACCACACATCACCCTGCCTAACGCCCGTTCTGACATCAAATAAGCGTCCTTTCTCACCTTCGGCTTTGACTCGACATTTGAATCCATCATAGTTGTTTCTTATGATGTTTATCACTTTTTGCGGAAGACCATAGTGTTTCATTATCTGGTACATCTGCTCACGATCGACAGAATCGAATGCCGCTCGAAAGTCTATGAAACAAAAGCTAATATCCAATTGAAACGCCATTGATTTCTCTATTATTTGACGCAGGGCAAAGAGTTGATCGGCGCATCCTCTGCTTTTTCTGAAGCCGCGCTGCTCTTCCCTTAAGACGCGATCCACTGAATCTTTGCATCGATTGAGAATAACGGAAGCGAACACTTTGCCTGGTACTGACAATAGAGAGATCCCTCGGTGGTTCGAACACTCTGACCTCTTTCCTTTACTCTTGTATAATGGGACAATTTCTGCTACCTTCCAGTCATCGGGCAGAACTTCCGTCGACCAACACTTATCTATGATGTCCCAGAGCCACTCGACAATACCCTTGTGTGCTTTCAACATCTCACAGGAAATGTTATCGGGTCCACTTGCCTTGCCATTCTTCAACCTGCGGACAGCTTCAAGCACTTCTTCAAATCGAATTGGGCTCAGGTCAATCGACAAGCTTTCAGCTGCTTCTTCGGGATCCAATCTCGTACTGCAACTGGATGTTGAGGGATTCAGGAGTTGACTAAAATGTTCCGTCCAGCGTTCAAGTCGTTCCTCTTTCGTCCGTAAGTTGACGCCAGTGCTTGAAACTAATTTGGTCAACTGGGGACTCCAGTTTCGGCAAATCTGCTGCGATGCCCCAAAAACCTCCTTCAAGTTGCCTCTGTCCGCAAAGCTCTGCACTTCTTGGCCTTTGCGTTCAAGCCATGCCCGTTTGTCTGCACGTAGAGCTTTTCTGACTTCCTTACAGCAGTTTGTGAACTCTAACAACGCCACCGCGCTGCTGTGTTTCTTCAACTGTAGATCAGCTCGTTTCCGGATAAGTTCCAGAGAATCTGGAGAAATCCAAGGTTTGTTCACTCGCTTGTCTGGAAGGAGGCATTTCACTGCTGCTTGGTTCAGGGCTTTTCGAAAATTGTCCCAAGACTGCTCTGTATTCTCGAAATCGCCGCTCTTATCAAGATGTAACTTGACCTCCTGCGTGAATAAGTCACGCGTTGTTTCATCTTGCAGCTTTGCAGAACTGATTCTGGGCGTGAAACATGGCTTTTTAGACAAAAGTTTCATAGATACTTCCGCAATGACCAGTTCATGATCGGTAATTGTGGTTTTCACTCTTCTGGTCCTCACATTCGTCAGACATCCTCTGTATCTCTCTGCAAACAGAATGTGATCCAGCATCTTTTTTCGACAACTCGGATCGGGAGGGTTGTAGGTGTACCGATGCACTTGTCGATGCTGGAACCATGTACCACCTACGAGCAATTTGTGTGAAGTGCAAAATGATAACAACTTTTCCGAGTTTTCATTTTCTTCACCCATTCCAAACGGGCCTCTGCAGCTCATGGTGTCATTCAACTGGTGTCCAGGCTCTGCATTGAGGTCACCGATGACACAAATACGTTCCCTATGTTTGAAGCTGGAAACTAGGTCTGAAAGTCCTTCTCTTGGAGACTAGCTTCATTCGTAGGTGCGTAGCAGACAACAACAGTAGTAGTAGTAGTAGTAGTAGTAGTAGTAGTAGTAGTAGTAGTAGTAGTAGTAGTAGTAGTAGTAGTAGTAGTAGTAGTAGTAGTAGTAGTAGTAGTAGTAGTAGTAGTAGTAGTACTACTACTACTACTACTACTACTACTACTACTACTACTACTACTACTACTACTACTACTACTACTACTACTACTACTACTACTACTACTACTACTACTACTACTACTACTACTACTACTACTACTACTACTACTACTACTACTACTACTACTACTACTACTACTACTGCTACTACTACTACTACTACTACTACAACTACTACTACTGTTTCAACACTTTAATTCCAAATATGAAATAAAGGCACGGTTGGCAACAAATACAAACAAAACAAGAAGAGTTATTTGTTTGGTTATTCTGTGAAGTGCTGTACGACGAAATTGTTGAAGGCATTCTTTGACCCGGTTGCTGTTTTCTCCTGCAATCTGGTGAACGATACTTTGTTTCGTACACAGTCTCCTTCGATTTGACTCATCCACGTTTTCCGTTGCCCCCCAGGAGCGTGTCTAGCATGGACGTATTGATCGGGCGGGTCCCAATCGAAGGCACTGCGGGCTAATCTTCCTGGTTCCATTCTCTGGATGTGTCCGTACCATTTTATCCGTTTGAGCATGATCATCGTGGATAGTTGGGGCATTCGTGATCTTGACATAATTTCTTCGTTCGTTGCTTTCTCCAGATATGACACACATAGAATTCTCCGAAGACAACCACAGTGGAAACTCTCAAGTTTTCTCTCCATTAATTTCGAAAGAGTCCAAGTCTCTGAGCTGTACAGCACGGCTGATAAAACGAGTGCTTTGTACAAATTGCACTTGAGGTGCACGCTGAGCTGCTTGCTCTTCCAGAGATTTTGGAAGTTAGCAAACCGTTGTCTACCTTCTGCAAGTTTGCAATTGACTTCCTGCAGGTCTCCATGCTTGAGGCTGACATATGATCCGAGATACTTGAACGCTTCTATGTTTTCAAACTCGTTTCCGAGAACATCTTGTACTTTGCAGGAAAACACGCGTGTGGCAACTGCTTTAGGTTTGCCACAGTATCTCGATTGGTGAACATTTCGGCCATTGACTGTTTTGAACTTTCTTTCACACTTGTCACAGGTAAGGCTCGCCTCTAGTTGCTCGAATTTTGACTTGTCGACGACATTCTTTGACAAACCGGCTTTGCAGAATCTTGTTTGGTGCACTTTGCGTCCGGTAACTGTACTGAATTGCCGCTGACAATTCTGACATCTTAAAGACTCTTGGTCAGCCACCACTGACCGACTCTCATTTTCTAGCGACTCTGAATCTGCTACCGCAGATTGTTGTTGTGAAGCTACCAACGCTGGCTTAGCCACCGCTAAGCTTTTCAATCTTAGCTTCCGGCCATCTTGTGTTTCGAACCAGCCCGCTTTCTTTTTCGTTCCCAGCAGCACCTCCGTGCTGATGGTTAGTCGTGACTGGCTAGATGTCTCTGCCAGGAGTCCTAGTTTGCCTTTATGTGTTCCAGTGAGTATCTCCACGTTCTGTTGGATACTAGGCACTGCAACAACATTTGGGCTGTCGCATTTTACGCCCATATTCTTTGTTTTGGCCACATTAATCTTCAGACCAGCGGCTTCCGCTAGGGCCTCGATTCGATGTAGGTTTTCTCGCACCTCACTGTCTGAGACCCCCACGAGAGCAACATCATCAGCAAAATCTAAGTCAGCCACCAATCTCCCAATGTCTAATCCTCCACGCACCGAGTTAGCCAAAATGTAGTTGATGACAAGGCCGAATAGGATTGGGGACCACACATCACCCTGCCTAACGCCCGTTCTGACATCAAATAAGCGTCCTTTCTCACCTTCGGCTTTGACTCGACATTTGACTACTACTACTACTACTACTACTACTACTACTACTACTACTACTACTACTACTACTACTACTACTACTACTACTACTACTACTACTACTACTACTACTACTACTACTACTACTACTACTACTACTACTACTACTACTACTACTACTACTACTACTACTACTACTACTACTACTACTACTACTACTACTACTACTACTACTACTACTACTACTACTACTACTACTACTACTACTACTACTACTACTACTACTACTACTACTACTACTACTACTACTACTACTACTACTACTACTACTACTACTACTACTACTACTACTACTACTACTACTACTACTACTACTACTACTACTACTACTACTACTACTACTACTACTACTACTACTACTACTACTACTACTACTACTACTACTACTACTACTACTACTACTACTACTACTACTACTACTACTACTACTACTACTGTTTCAACACTTTAATTCCAAATATGAAATAAAGGCACGGTTGGCAACAAATACAAACAAAACAAGAAGAGTTATTTGTTTGGTTATTCTGTGAAGTGCTGTACGACGAAATTGTTGAAGGCATTCTTTGACCCGGTTGCTGCTTTCTCCTGCAATCTGGTGAACGATACTTTGTTTCGTACACAGTCTCCTTCGATTTGACTCATCCACGTTTTCCGTTGCCCCCCAGGTGCGCGTCTAGCATGGACGTATTGATCGGGCGGGTCCCAATCGAAGGCACTGCGGGCTAATCTTCCTGGTTCCATTCTCTGGATGTGTCCGTACCATTTTATCCGTTTGAGCATGATCATCGTGGATAGTTGGCGCATTCGTGATCTTGACATAATTTCTTCGTTCGTTGCTTTCTCCAGATATGACACACGTAGAATTCTCCGAAGACAACCACAGTGGAAACTCTCAAGTTTTCTCTCCATTAATTTCGAAAGAGTCCAAGTCTCTGAGCTGTACAGCACGGCTGATAAAACGAGTGCTTTGTACAAATTGCACTTGAGGTGCACGCTGAGCTGCTTGCTCTTCCAGAGATTTTGGAAGTTAGCAAACCGTTGTCTACCTTCTGCAAATTTGCAATTGACTTCCTGCAGGTCTCCATGCTTGAGGCTGACATATGATCCGAGATACTTGAACGCTTCTATGTTTTCAAACTCGTTTCCGAGAACATCTTGTACTTTGCAGGAAAACACGCGTGTGGCAACTGCTTTAGTTTTGCCACAGTATCTCGATTGGTGAACTTTTCGGCCATTGACTGTTTTGAGCTTTCTTTCACACTTGTCACAGGTAAGGCTCGCCTCTAGTTGCTCGAACTATGACTTGTCGACGACATTCTTTGACAAACCGGCTTTGCAGAATCTTGTTTGGTGCACTTTGCGTCCGGTAACTGTACTGAATTGCCGCTGACAATTCTGACATCTTAAAGACTCTTGGTCAGCCACCACTGACCGACTCTCATTTTCTAGCGACTCTGAATCTGCTACCGCAGATTGTTGTTGTGAAGCTACCAACGCTGGCTTAGCCACCGCTAAGCTTTCCAATCTTAGCTTCCGGCCATCTTGTGTTTCGAACCAGCCCGCTTTCTTTTTCGTTCCCAGCAGCACCTCCGTGCTGATGGTTAGTCGTGACTGGCTAGATGTCTCTGCCAGGAGACCTAGTTTGCCTTTATGTGTTCCAGTGAGTATCTCCACGTTCTGTTGGATACTAGGCACTGCAACAACATTTGGGCTGTCGCATTTTACGCCCATATTCTTTGTTTTGGCCACATTAATCCTCAGACCAGCGGTTTCCGCAAGGGCCTCGATTCGATGTAGGTTTTCTTGCACCTCACTGTCTGAGACCCCCACGAGAGCAACATCATCAGCAAAATCTAAGTCAGCCACCAACTACTACTACTACTACTACTACTACTACTACTACTACTACTACTACTACTACTACTACTACTACTACTACTACTACTACTACTACTACTACTACTACTACTACTACTACTACTACTACTACTACTAGTACTACTACTACTACTACTACTACTACTACTACTACTACTACTACTACTACTACTACTACTACTACTACTACTACTACTACTACTACTACTACTACTACTACTACTACTACTACTACTACTACTACTACTACTACTACTACTACTACTACTACTACTACTACTACTACTACTACTACTACTACTACTGTTTCAACACTTTAATTCCAAATATGAAATAAAGGCACGGTTGGCAACAAATACAAACAAAACAAGAAGAGTTATTTGTTTGGTTATTCTGTGAAGTGTTGTACGACGAAATTGTTGAGGGCATTCTTTGACCCGGTTGCTGCTTTCTCCTGCAATCTGGTGAACGATACTTTGTTTCGTACACATTCTCGTTCGATTTTACTCATCCACGTTTTCCGTTGCCCCCCAGGAGCGCGTCTAGCATGGACGTATTGATCGGGCGGGTCCCAATCGAAGGCACTGCGGGCTAATCTTCCTGGTTCCATTCTCTGGACGTGTCCGTACCATTTTATCCGTTTGAGCATGATCATCGTGGATAGTTGGGGCATTCGTGATCTTGACATAATTTCTTCGTTCGTTGCTTTCTCCAGATATGACACACGTAGAATTCTCCGAAGACAACCACAGTGGAAACTCTCAAGTTTTCTCTCCATTAATTTCGAAAGAGTCCAAGTCTCTGAGCTGTACAGCACGGCTGATAAAACGAGTGCTTTGTACAAATTGCACTTGAGGTGCACGCTGAGCTGCTTGCTCTTCCAGAGATTTTGAAAGTTAGCAAACCGTTGTCTACCTTCTGCAAGTTTGCAATTGACTTCCTGCAGGTTTCCATGCTTGAGGCTGACATATGATCCGAGATACTTGAACGCTTCTATGTTTTCAAACTCGTTTCCGAGAACATCTTGTACTTTGCAGGAAAACACGCGTGTGGCAACTGCTTTAGGTTTGCCACAGTATCTCGATTGGTGAACTTTTCGGCCATTGACTGTTTTGAACTTTCTTTCACACTTGTCACAGGTAAGGCTCGCCTCTAGTTGCTCGAACTTTGACTTGTCGACGACATTCTTTGACAAACCGGTTTTGCAGAATCTTGTTTGGTGCACTTTGCGTCCGGTAACTCTACTGAATTGCCGCTGACAATTCTGACATCTTAAAGACTCTTGGTCAGCCACAACTGACCGACTCTCATTTTCTAGCGACTCTGAATCTGCTACCGCAGATTGTTGTTGTGAAGCTACCAACGCTGGCTTAGCCACCGCTAAGCTTTTCAATCTTAGCTTCCGGCCATCTTGTGTTTCGAACCAGCCCGCTTTCTTTTTCGTTCCCAGCAGCACCTCCGTGCTGATGGTTAGTCGTGACTGGCTAGATGTCTCTGCCAGGAGTCCTAGTTTGCCTTTATGTGTTCCAGTGAGTATCTCCACGTTCTGTTGGATACTAGGCACTGCTTGTTTTGGCCACATTAATCTTCAGACCAGCGGCTTCCGCAAGGGCCTCGATTCGATGTAGGTTTTCTTGCACCTCACTGTCTGAGACCCCCACGAGAGCAACATCATCAGCAAAATCTAAGTCAGCCACCAATCTCCCAATGTGTAATCCTCCATGCACCGAGTTAGCCAAAATGTAGTTGATGACAAGACCGAATAGGATTGGGGACCACACATCACCCTGCCCAACGCCCTTTCTGACATCAAATAAGCGTCCTTTCTCATCTTCGGCTCTGACTCGACTTCGGCTTTGACTCTACTACTACTACTACTACTACTACTACTACTACTACTACTACTACTACTACTCCTACTACTACTACTACTACTACTACTACTACTACTACTACTACTACTACTACTACTAATACTACTACTACTACTACTACTACTACTACTACTACTACTACTACTACTACTACTACTACTACTAGTACTACTACTACTACTACTACTACTACTACTAACTATTGGGTAACTGATTTGAAGTTTGACTCATTTAAAAATCAAGCTAGGCTAGCAGTGTGGTCCGTGCTAAATTTTTGTGGTTAAATCGTTCCTGAGCCTTTTTTTCCCCACAAAAGGGGAAATTTTGAGACTGCTAACAGTAACTAGGGTATTTTTTGACTCCATAAGCCTTTTAGGCCCTTTGGAAACAATAGGACAGAGCTGTGAAAGCAAGAATAGCTGTAGCGCTTATACCTAATTAAACCTACAATGACAGGAGATTTTTAAACCCGTTTTCTTGGAAGCAACTGATATGGCTTAATCAACGTGGTTGCTAGGAAAGGATCTACCGGGCTAATGAAAACTTCGATTAGTTTTGTTTTAGGCACTGAGGGGGGGGGGGGTTGACCTGAGTTTGGTAGTCAAAAAAAGTAATGGCCGGTGAACTCTAATTCGCTCAACATTACCTATCAAAGGGTTCCTGTATCAAGCAATTTATCCAAAAAGACTTGTATGTGACTACTGTATGAGTTTAGTTTGAAAAAACAACACTAGCAACACTATCTGAGAAAAAATACTGATCTGGGAGTTCTGCTCTAGTGAGAGCAGACCGCGCCGATAAATGCTTATTTTCAAGCCTCAAAAAGTTGCTTTGGTCATAAACTTTGGTACTGAAATTGTTCTAGCTTCTCTCATGGGCCAACGCCAACCTTTTCCTGCCATGGAAGAGGTCCCAAAGTTGAAAAAAATGATTTTTTTTAAGGATTTAAGTAGAAATTTTTAAGTTGAGAAAATGTACAAAATTCTTCAAATTTTATTGTTTTTTTGTTTTTAAACTTCCAAAATCCACTAGGAACAGCAAGTACATTGTATATGGACACTCTCCAATGCTTTCTTTGCAGCAAATTTCCCCTCTCGCCACTGTGGTGATGATATCTGTGAATTTAGCAGCGGCGTCTCGTCTCACTTTTTGACTGTTTTATTTCCCTTTAACCACTTGCAGCACAGCGACTTTCGTAGATGCCATCGACTCTAACATTCTAATACAGTTCAAGGCCGGTCAGTATGTATCAAAAATTGAAGCGAAAAGGCTCTGTACGAGGCAAGTACAAGCATCCCCTCTAACTTCGCTGATGGCTAAAAATGAGATCATAGATGCTCTGATTGGGGTAGTACTGGTTTCTTTTCATCCCCAAAGTCATGTAAACTTGTCCAAACCTAACTGGCAGCAATGCATCCTTCATTTAAAAGTCAAAGTAATCTGAAAAATTCAAAATGCATTGCACAGAAGAAAGTACTACTATATGACCCAAAGAGAGAGGAGCCTACTGCTAGTCGGTGAAAACTTGTAGAACCCAATTCCTCATTACAATAGATCTAAAAGCGCGGAAACAGATGCTAAAATTGACCAGGAGTTCAACACACTGACAAAAAAACGTTTTCCGACATCCAAAACTCACAAAGATTTCACTCTTCAAAAAAAATTATTTCACGGTATGAATTGCCAAAAACACAAAAGTAATGGCCGGTGAACTCTGATTCGCTCACCATTACCTATCAAAGGGTTCCTGTATCAAGCAATTTATCCAAAAAGACTTGTATGTGACTACTGTTTGAGTTTAGGTTGAAAAAACAACACTAGCAACACTATCTGAGAAAAAGTACTGATCTGGGAGTTCTGGTACTAGTGAGAGCAGACCGCGCTGATAAATGCTTATTTTCAAGCCTCAAAAAGTTTCTTTGGTCATAAACTTTGGTACTAAAATTGTTCTAGCTTCTCTCAGGGAACCAACACCAACCTTTTCCTGCCATGGAAGAGGTCCGAAAGTTGAAAAAAACGATTTTTTTCAAAGATTTAAGTACAAATTTTTAAGTTGAGAAAATGTACAAAATTCTTCAAATTTTATCGTTTTTTTGTTTTTAAACTTCCAAAATCCACTAGGAACAGAAAGTACATTGTATATGGACACTCTCCAATGCTTTCTTTGCAGCAGTATTCACCTCTCGCCACTGTGGTGATGATATCTGTGAATTTAGCAGCGGCGTCTCGTCTCACTTTTTGACTGTTTTTTTTTTCCTCTAACCACTTGCAGCACAGCGACTTTCGTAGATGCCATCGACTCTAACATTCTAATACAATTCAAGGCCGGTCAGTCTGTATCAAAAATTGAAGCGAAAAGGCTCTGTACGAGGCAAGTACAAGCATCCCCTCTAACTTCGCTGATGGCTAAAAATGAGATCATAGA
Organism: Convolutriloba macropyga; assembly: GCF_964194025.1. Taxonomy (NCBI): domain Eukaryota; kingdom Metazoa; phylum Xenacoelomorpha; order Acoela; family Convolutidae; genus Convolutriloba; species Convolutriloba macropyga. Next base: position 20,979 of record NW_027452034.1, read on the forward strand.
TGCTCTGATTGGGGTAGTACTGGTTTCTTTTCATCCCCAAAGTCATGTAAACTTGTCCAAACGTAACTGGCAGCAATGCATCCTTCATTTAAAATTCAAAGTAATCTGAAAAATTCAAAAGACATTGCACAGAAGAAAGTACTACTATATGACCCAAAGAGAGAGGAGCCTACTGCTAGTCGGTGAAAACTTGGAAAACCCAATTCCCCATTACAATAGATCTAAAGACGCGGAAACAGATGCTAAAATTGACCAGGAGTTCAACACACTGACAAAAAATGGTTTTCCGGCATCCAAAACTCACAAAGAATTCACTCTTCAAAAAAAATTATTTCACGGTATGAATTGTCAAAAACACAAAAGTAATGGCCGGTGAACTCTAATTCGCTCACCATTACCTATCAAAGGGTTCTTGTATCAAGCAATTTATCCAAAAAGACTTGTATGTGACTACTGTATAAGTTTAGGTTGAAAAAACAACACTAGCAACACTATCTGAGAAAAAGTACTGATCTGGGAGTTCTGGTACTAGTGAGAGCAGACCGCGCCGATAAATGCTTATTTTCAAGCCTCAAAAAGTTGCTTTGGTCATAAACTTTGGTACTAAAATTGTTCTAGCTTCTCTCATGGGCCAACGCCAACCTTTTCCTGCCATGGAAGAGGTCCGAAAGTTGAAAAAAACGATTTTTTTCAAAGATAAGTACAAATTTTTAAGTTGAGAAAATGTACAAAATTCTTCAAATTTTATCGTTTTTTTTGTTTTTAAACTTCCAAAATCCACTAGGAACAGCAAGTACATTGTATATGGACACTCTCCAATGCTTTTTTTGCAGCAGTATTCCCCTCTCGCCACTGTGGTGATGATATCTGTGAATTTAGCAGCGGCGTCTCGTCTCACTTATTGACTGTTTTTTCCCCTCTAACCACTTGCAGCACAGCGACTATCGTAGATGCCATCGACCCTAACATTCTAATACAGTTCAAGGCCGGTCAGTCTGTATCAAAAATTGAAGCGAAAAGGCTCTGTACGAGGCAAGTACAAGCATCCCCTCTAACTTCGCTGATGGCTAAAAATGAGATCATAGATGCTCTGATTGGGGTAGTACTGGTTTCTTTTCACCCCCAAAGTCATGTAAACTTGTCCAAACCTAACTGGCAGCAATGCATCCTTCATTTAAAATTCAAAGTAATCTGAAAAATTCAAAAGACATTGCACAGAAGAAAGTACTACTATATGACCCAAAGAGAGAGGAGCCTACTGCTAGTCGGTGAAAACTTGGAAAACCCAATTCCCCATTAAAATAGACTAAAGACGCGGAAACAGATGTTAAAATTGACCAGGAGTTCAACCCACTGACAAAAAATGGTTTTTCGACATCCTAAATTCACAAAGATTTCACTCTTCAAAAAAAAATTATTTCACGGTATCAATTGTCAAAAACACAAAATGCCCGACTACTTAGTGTTCTGCTGTATTGGAAGGTATTTCCGTAACATTTTGTGTTCAGGGAGTTTTTTCTGATCCATAGAGACCAAGACCATCATACGAGCTTCCGGGTGTGTTCACTTATTGATCTCCGTTTTTTTTCTAGTTTGAGTGTCTCCCTATAAATTTTACGCCGAGGATATCCGACTACTGAAATTACTCTAGCAGCAGCGTAAAACCTCTAAGTAGTAGTAGTAGTAGTAGAGTAGTAGTAGTAGTAGTAGTAGTAGTAGTAGTAGTAGTAGTAGTAGTAGTAGTAGTAGTAGTAGTAGTAGTAGTAGTAGTAGTAGTAGTAGTAGTAGTAGTAGTAGTAGTAGTAGTAGTAGTAGTAGTAGTAGTAGTAGTAGTAGTAGTAGTAGTAGTAGTAGTAGTAGTAGTAGTAGTAGTAGTAGTAGTAGTAGTAGTAGTAGTAGTAGTAGTAGTAGTAGTAGTAGTAGTAGTAGTAGTAGTAGTAGTAGTAGTAGTAGTAGTAGTAGTAGTAGTAGTAGTAGTAGTAGTAGTAGTAGTAGTAGTAGTAGTAGTAGTAGTAGTAGTAGTAGTAGTAGTAGTAGTAGTAGTAGTAGTAGTAGTAGTAGTAGTAGTAGTAGTAGTCAAATGTCGAGTCAAAGCCGAAGGTGAGAAAGGACGCTTATTTGATGTCAGAACGGGCGTTAGGCAGGGTGATGTGTGGTCCCCAATCCTATTCGGCCTTGTCATCAACTACATTTTGGCTAAACTTTGGTACTAAAATTGTTCTAGCTTCTCTCATGGGCCAACGCCAACCTTTTCCTGCCATGGAAGAGGTCCGAAAGTTGAAAAAAACGATTTTTTTCAAAGATAAGTACAAATTTTTAAGTTGAGAAAATGTACAAAATTCTTCAAATTTTATCGTTTTTTTTGTTTTTAAACTTCCAAAATCCACTAGGAACAGCAAGTACATTGTATATGGACACTCTCCAATGCTTTTTTTGCAGCAGTATTCCCCTCTCGCCACTGTGGTGATGATATCTGTGAATTTAGCAGCGGCGTCTCGTCTCACTTATTGACTGTTTTTTCCCCTCTAACCACTTGCAGCACAGCGACTATCGTAGATGCCATCGACCCTAACATTCTAATACAGTTCAAGGCCGGTCAGTCTGTATCAAAAATTGAAGCGAAAAGGCTCTGTACGAGGCAAGTACAAGCATCCCCTCTAACTTCGCTGATGGCTAAAAATGAGATCATAGATGCTCTGATTGGGGTAGTACTGGTTTCTTTTCACCCCCAAAGTCATGTAAACTTGTCCAAACCTAACTGGCAGCAATGCATCCTTCATTTAAAATTCAAAGTAATCTGAAAAATTCAAAAGACATTGCACAGAAGAAAGTACTACTATATGACCCAAAGAGAGAGGAGCCTACTGCTAGTCGGTGAAAACTTGGAAAACCCAATTCCCCATTAAAATAGATCTAAAGACGCGGAAACAGATGTTAAAATTGACCAGGAGTTCAACCCACTGACAAAAAATGGTTTTTCGACATCCTAAATTCACAAAGATTTCACTCTTCAAAAAAAATTATTTCACGGTATCAATTGTCAAAAACACAAAATGCCCGACTACTTAGTGTTCTGCTGTATTGGAAGGTATTTCCGTAACATTTTGTGTTCAGGAAGTTTTTTCTGATCCATAGAGACCAAGACCATCATACGAGCTTCCGGGTGTGTTCACTTATTGATCTCCGTTTTTTTCTAGTTTGAGTGTCTCCCTATAAATTTTACGCCGAGGATATCCGACTACTGAAATTACTCTAGCAGCAGCGTAAAACCTCTAAGTAGTAGTAGTAGTAGTAGTAGTAGTAGTAGTAGTAGTAGTAGTAGTAGTAGTAGTAGTAGTAGTAGTAGTAGTAGTAGTAGTAGTAGTAGTAGTAGTAGTAGTAGTAGTAGTAGTAGTAGTAGTAGTAGTAGTAGTAGTAGTAGTAGTAGTAGTAGTAGTAGTAGTAGTAGTAGTAGTAGTAGTAGTAGTAGTAGTAGTAGTAGTAGTAGTAATAGTAGTAGTAGTAGTAGTAGTAGTAGTAGTAGTAGTAGTAGTAGTAGTAGTAGTAGTAGTAGTAGTAGTAGTAGTAGTAGTAGTAGTAGTAGTAGTAGTAGTAGTAGTCAAATGTCGAGTCAAAGCCGAAGGTGAGAAAGGACGCTTATTTGATGTAAGAACGGGCGTTAGGCAGGGTGATGTGTGGTCCCCAATCCTATTCGGCCTTGTCATCAACTACATTTTGGCTAACTCGGTGCATGGAGGATTAGACATTGGGAGATTGGTGGCTGACTTAGATTTTGCTGATGATGTTGCTCTCGTGGGGGTCTCAGACAGTGAGGTGCAAGAAAACCTACATCGAATCGAGGCCCTTGCGGAAGCCGCTGGTCTGAAGATTAATGTGGCCAAAACAAAGAATATGGGCGTAAAATGCGACAGCCCAAATGTTGTTGCAGTGTCTAGTATCCAACAGAACGTGGAGATACTCACTGGAACACATAAAGGCAAACTAGGTTTCCTGGCAGAGACATCTAACCAGTCAGGACTAACCATCAGCAAGGAGGTGCTGCTGGGAACGAAAAAGAAAGCGGGCTGGTTCGAAACACAAGATGGCCGGAAGCTAAGATTGAAAAGCTTAGCGGTGGCTAAGCCAGCGTTGGTAGCTTCACAACAACAATCTGCGGTAGCAGATTCAGAGTCGCTAGAAAATGAGAGTCGGTCAGTGGTGGCTGACCAAGAGTCTTTAAGATGTCAGAATTGTCAGCGGCAATTCAGTACAGTTACCGGACGCAAAGTGCACCAAACAAGATTCTGCAAAGCCGGTTTGTCAAAGAATGTGGTCGACAAGTCAAAGTTCGAGCAACTAGAGGCGAGCCTTACCTGTGACAAGTGTAAAAGAAAGTTCAAAACAGTCAATGGCCGAAAAGTTCACCAATCGAGATACTGTGGCAAACCTAAAGCAGTTGCCACACGCGTGTTTTCCTGCAAAGTACAAGATGTTCTCGGAAACGAGTTTGAAAACATAGAAGCGTTCAAGTATCTCGGATCATACGTCAGCCTCAAGCATGAAGACCTGCAGGAAGTCAATTGCAAACTTGCAGAAGGTAGACAACGGTTTGCTAACTTCCAAAATCTCTGGAGGAGCAAGCAGCTCAGCGTGCACCTCAGGTGCAATTTGTACAAAGCACTCGTTTTATCAGCCGTGCTGTACAGCTCAGAGACTTGGACCCTTTGGAAATTAATGGAGAGAAAACTTGAGAGTTTCCACTGTGGTTGTCTTCGGAGAATTCTACGTGTGTCATATCTGGAGAAAGAAACGAACGAAGAAATTATGTCAAGATCACGAATGCCCCAACTATCCACGATGATCATGCTCAAACGGATAAAATGGTACGGACACATCCAGAGAATGGAAACAGGAAGATTAGCCCGCAGTGCCTTCGATTGGGACCCGCCCGATCAATACGTCCATGCTAGACGCGCTCCTGGGGGGCAACGGAAAACGTGGATGAGTCAAATCGAAGGAGACTGTGTACGAAACAAAGTATCGTTCACCAGATTGCAGGAGAAAGCAGCAACCGGGTCAAAGAATGCCTTCAACAATTTCGTCGTACAGCACTTCACAGAATAACCAAACAAATAACTCTTCTTGTTTTGTTCGTATTTGTTGCCAACCGTGCCTTTATTTCATATTTGGAATTAAAGTGTTGAAACAGTAGTAGTAGTAGTAGTAGTAGTAGTAGTAGTAGTAGTAGTAGTAGTAGTAGTAGTAGTAGTAGTAGTAGTAGTAGTAGTAGTAGTAGTAGTAGTAGTAGTAGTAGTAGTAGTAGTAGTAGTAGTAGTAGTAGTAGTAGTAGTAGTAGTAGTAGTAGTAGTAGTAGTAGTAGTAGTAGTAGTAGTAGTAGTAGTAGTAGTAGTAGTAGTAGTAGTAGTAGTAGTAGTAGTAGTAGTAGTAGTAGTAGTAGTAGTAGTAGTAGTAGTAGTAGTAGTAGTAGTAGTAGTAGTAGTAGTAGTAGTAGTAGTAGTAGTAGTAGTAGTAGTAGTAGTAGTAGTAGTAGTAGTAGTAGTAGTAGTAGTAGTAGTAGTAGTAGTAGTAGTAGTAGTAGTAGTAGTAGTAGTAGTAGTAGTAGTAGTAGTAGTAGTAGTAGTAGTAGGAGTAGTAGTAGTAGTAGTAGTAGTAGTAGTAGTTGTAGTAGTAGTAGTAGTAGTAGTAGTAGTAGTAGTAGGGGGGGGGCAAAATCCAACCTCCCCTCCCCGCGGTGTCCCCTGGGGTAAGTGGTGCAGCAGCTGCCCGCAGGGCAGATGCATAGTACCACCGAGCTAACGAGGCAAGGGTCCTCTAGTTGGTGGCGCGACTAGTTGTATATTAGCCTTAAAACCCAATGCAATGAGTTCAATCTCGGTTCTTTCGTGAGCTTGCAACATGGTGACCTAAAGGAAATCAGTGTCAAGCTGGCGGAAGGGAGACAGCGATTTGCGAGCTTTCAGAAGCTTTGGAAGAGCAAACAACTTAGTATTCCCCTCAAATGCAAGTTATACAGAGCTCCCGTGTTATCAGTGGTCTTATATAGCTCTGAAACGTGGACCATGAATAAATCAACGCAACGGAAACTTGAGAGCCTTCATACCAGTTGTCTGCGAAGGATACTATGTTTTTCATATCTGGAGAGGGTGACAAATGAAGAAGTACTGGCTAGATCACGTATGTCGACACTTTCTGCAATGAACATGATTAAACGGTTGAAATGGTTTGGCCATATCCTGAGGATGAATGACGATCGTCTAGCGCTCCGAGCCTTCACCTGGGAGCCGACAGAAAAATATCGATATGCTTAACGACCTCCAGGGGGTCAATGCAGGACGTGGATGGATCAACTTGAAGAAGATTGCTCAAGGAACAACATGAGCTACATCACGTTACGACAGAAAGCGAAAAGAGAGTCTAAATCCCGCTTCAACAGTTTTGTCGAACAGCATTTCCTGGATTAAATAAACCCAGATAAGCTCAAACTTATATGCATTCTATTAACTTGTTTGTACTTATTGTCATTGTTCCTTTATTTCTTTATGGAATTTAAGTGTTCAAACAGTAGTAGTAGTAGTAAGAGTAGTAGTAGTAGTAGTAGTAGTAGTAGTAGTAGTAGTAGTAGTAGTAGTAGTAGTAGTAGTAGTAGTAGTAGTAGTAGTAGTAGTAGTAGTAGTAGTAGTAGTAGTAGTAGTAGTAGTAGTAGTAGTAGTAGTAGTAGTAGTAGTAGTAGTAGTAGTAGTAGTAGTAGTAGTAGTAGTAGTAGTAGTAGTAGTAGTAGTAGTAGTAGTAGTAGTAGTAGTAGTAGTAGTAGTAGTAGTAGTAGTAGTAGTAGTAGTAGTAGTAGTAGTAGTAGTAGTAGTAGTAGTAGTAGTAGTAGTAGTAGTAGTAGTAGTAGTAGTAGTAGTAGTGGGGGACAAAATCCAACCTCACCTCCACGTGGTGTCCCCTGGGGGTAGGTCATGTGCTGCGGCTCTCCGCTCACATGGTCGAGCTAACGAGGCACTGGTCTTCTAGTTTGTGGCGCAACTAGTCGTATCTCAGCCTTCAAACACCAAAGCAATGAGTACTTTCAACCATGGCCCCGAGTCCCGGGTAAGGGGTGCTAAGAATCTCCCGAGGAACCAACTCAGAATTGCAACTTTAAACGTCAGAACACTGACCCAAGCCGGATCTTTAGAGGCTAAGAAAATGGATCTGGCGCAATACAAGTTGGATATAACTCGGTGCATGGAGGATTAGACATTGGGAGATTGGTGGCTGACTTAGATTTTGCTGATGATGTTGCTCTCGTGGGGGTCTCAGACAGTGAGGTGCAAGAAAACCTACATCGAATCGAGGTCCTTGCGGAAGCCGCTGGTCTGAATATGGGCGTAAAATGCGACAGCCCAAATGTTGTTGCAGTGCCTAGTATCCAACAGAACGTGGAGATACTCACTGGAACACATAAAGGCAAACTAGGACTCCTGGCAGAGACATCTAGCCAGTCACGACTAACCATCAGCACGGAGGTGCTGCTGGGAACGAAAAAGAAAGCGGACTGGTTCGAAACACAAGATGGCCGGAAGCTAAGATTGAAAAGCTTAGCGGTGGCTAAGCCAGCGTTGGTAGCTTCACAACAACAATCTGCGGTAGCAGATTCAGAGTCGCTAGAAAATGAGAGTCGGTCAGTGGTGGCTGACCAAGAGTCTTTAAGATGTCAGAATTGTCAGCGGCAATTCAGTACAGTTACCGGACGCAAAGTGCACCAAACAAGATTCTGCAAAGCCGGTTTGTCAAAGAATGTGGTCGACAAGTCAAAGTTCGAGCAACTAGAGGCGAGCCTTACCTGTGACAGGTGTAAAAGAAAGTTCAAAACAGTCAATGGCCGAAAAGTTCACCAATCGAGATACTGTGGCAAACCTAAAGCAGTTGCCACACGCGTGTTTTCCTGCAAAGTACAAGATGTTCTCGGAAACGAGTTTGAAAACATAGAAGCGTTCAAGTATCTCGGATCATACGTCAGCCTCAAGCATGGAGACCTGCAGGAAGTCAATTGCAAACTTGCAGAAGGTAGACAACGGTTTGCTAACTTCCAAAATCTCTGGAAGAGCAAGCAGCTCAGCGTGCACCTCAAGTGCAATTTGTACAAAGCACTCGTTTTATCAGCCGTGCTGTACAGCTCAGAGACTTGGACTCTTTCGAAATTAATGGAGAAAAAACTTGAGAGTTTCCACTGTGGTTGTCTTCGGAGAATTCTACGTGTGTCATATCTGGAGAAAGCAACGAACGAAGAAATTATGTCAAGATCACGAATGCCCCAACTATCCACGATGATCATGCTCAAACGGATAAAATGGTACGGACACATCCAGAGAATGGAACCAGGAAGATTAGCCCGCAGTGCCTTCGATTGGGACCCGCCCGATCAATACGTCCATGCTAGACGCGCTCCTGGGGGGCAACGGAAAACATGGATGAGTCAAATCGAAGGAGACTGTGTACGAAACAAAGTATCGTTCACCAGATTGCAGGAGAAAGCAGCAACCGGGTCAAAGAATGCCTTCAACAATTTCGTCGTACAGCACTTCACAGAATAACCAAACAAATAACTCTTCTTGTTTTGTTTGTATTTGTTGCCAACCGTGCCTTTATTTCATATTTGGAATTAAAGTGTTGAAACAGTAGTAGTAGTAGTAGTAGTAGTAGTAGTAGTAGTAGTAGTAGTAGTAGTAGTAGTAGTAGTAGTAGTAGTAGTAGTAGTAGTAGTAGTAGTAGTAGTAGTAGTAGTAGTAGTAGTAGTAGTAGTAGTAGTAGTAGTAGTAGTAGTAGTAGTAGTAGTAGTAGTAGTAGTAGTAGTAGTAGTAGTAGTAGTAGTAGTAGTAGTAGTAGTAGTAGTAGTAGTAGTAGTAGTAGTAGTAGTAGTAGTAGTAGTAGTAGTAGTAGTAGTAGTAGTAGTAGTAGTAGTAGTAGTAGTAGTAGTAGTAGTAGTAGTAGTAGTAGTAGTAGTAGTAGTAGTAGTAGTAGTAGTAGTAGTAGTAGTAGTAGTCGAAAAAGAAAGCGGGCTGGTTCGAAACACAAGATGGCCGGAAGCTAAGATTGAAAAGCTTAGCGGTGGCTAAGCCAGCGTTGGTAGCTTCACAACAACAATCTGCGGTAGCAGATTCAGAGTCGCTAGAAAATGAGAGTCGGTCAGTGGTGGCTGACCAAGAGTCTTTAAGATGTCAGAATTGTCAGCGGCAATTCAGTACAGTTACCGGACGCAAAGTGCACCAAACAAGATTCTGCAAAGCCGGTTTGTCAAAGAATGTCGTCGACAAGTCAAAGTTCGAGCAACTAGAGGCGAGCCTTACCTGTGACAAGTGTGAAAGAAAGTTCAAAACAGTCAATGGCCGAAAAGTTCACCAATCGAGATACTGTGGCAAACCTAAAGCAGTTGCCACACGCGTGTTTTCCGGCAAAGTACAAGATGTTCTCGGAAACGAGTTTGAAAACATAGAAGCGTTCAAGTATCTCGGATCATATGTCAGCCTCAAGCATGGAGACCTGCAGGAAGTCAATTGCAAACTTGCAGAAGGTAGACAACGGTTTGCTAACTTCCAAAATCTCTGGAAGAGCAAGCAGCTCAGCGTGCACCTCAAGGGGAATTTGTACAAAGCACTCGTTTTATCAGCCGTGCTGTACAGCTCAGAGACTTGGACTCTTTCGAAATTAATGGAGAGAAAACTTGAGAGTTTCCACTGTGGTTGTCTTCGGAGAATTCTACGTGTGTCATATCTGGAGAAAACAACGAACGAAGAAATTATGTCAAGATCACGAATGCCCCAACTATCCAAGATGATCATGCTCAAACGGATAAAATGGTACGGACACATCCAGAGAATGGAACCAGGAAGATTAGC
>NW_027452035.1:0-38054 GCF_964194025.1 Convolutriloba macropyga
TTCCAAACAAATCAAAACTGTTATCCAAAGTGCCAAATCAGTTTCATTAGCTATAAGTTTGTATAAAAGGAAACTATAATTATACTTGAAAAACAATTCGGTGAGTTTTATGTTAACTTGATTTACAGTTTTCTCATAAATTAGACTATTTAAACATGACTTCGTTGCAGACAAAGTTGTCATATCAGCAATTAGCAGATTTTATGTTGCTTAACTAACACATTGCAAGAAAATTCCATCAGTTCTTTCGCAGCAAAAGGTTTTTGTCAAGAATAGCTCGGTAAAACTGAAATTTATTACCCCACACAAGATGACATTTCTGTCCTGAAAAGGCAGAAATGCTGATTTTCTGATTATTACACTACCGTTCAAAAGTTGAGAGGACTTTAAAATTAAATTGCAGTTGCACTTTCTCGAGCAAAATTTCTTTTTTGCTCTCCATGAAAGTCTAAATTAAATACATGCTAAAATAATGAAATAGTCAAACCAATTATCAGTTCTCGTTGAAAATGAAAGCACGTTCTCTCTTAAACTCAGTTCACTCGCTCTAAAACTCGATGTTTACTCAAAAGGTAAATTTACTCAAGGAAAATGAAAGCACTTATTGTACAATGCATAACATGCGTATTAATTAGATATGAAGTTTGCTGTCTGTTCATAAATGAAGAAGATGTGAAATAGGCCACTTTGGTGCCCACTGGGTGATTAAATGTGGTGCAGTTAGGCAGTGGTTCCCATCAAGTTTTTCGGAATGCCCACTTCTTCACCTCATTTTCCCAACACCTGTATTGACAATAAGAAACACAAATTTTCTTGAATAGTAGCTGAAAAGAAGAAAATTCATTGCACATTAACACACGAGCTATACAAGTGAAACGGAACTTAAAATATCTTGATAAGATCTTGATTCTTGATAGGAAATCGTCAAATTATGCACAATGCCAAGAGAAAAGCAAGACCTATTCAAAGCATGTTGAGATCTGTCATGAAATCTTAACGAATCGAGATGTTACAAAGGCCTCCCAAGTTTTAATATTTGCAAGAATTGATAAATGGGGATGTAAATATAAAACGCGCAGTGTGCAAGCCGCCCCAGTGCCAGGTATTGAAGCATGACTGAAAACTGGGAAAATTACAATTATAGTTTATTCAAGCTCAAATTGCCTATTGATTTTTGGAAAGTTTGCCAAAAATGCCTGAAAATTCTCATGATTTTAATCTCCGACAAGAGTCGCCGATTTCTAGGCGGATGACCGTCATTAATTATTATTGAAATTCGATATTTGAATTCAATTTGAAATGATAATCAAATTACGTAAGTATACAAGAGCTTTATTATTTTAACTGATCTAAAAAAACAAAAGGAAGTATCGTGTTAGAAGTATCATGTTATGTCTCAATTAGTTTAGGCTCAACCCGGGCTGAGGTCGTGGAATTGTGACTCGGCAAAAGGTCGTCTGGGGATGTCATTCTAGGGTCGTTAAATACATGGACCCGGAAGAAGTTAATCACCCGATATTTTGATTAATAAATCTGATATTTCGGGGCAATGACCCGCTAATTCGATTAATAAATCTGGTGTTTCGGAACTGTGAACCGGTCTCTCAAGTCATAAACCATAAATCATTTTACTTCGAATCAATCATCCCGTACTTCGAATCATAAATCAACATAATTTGAATCATACATCCCGTATTTCAAATAATGATTCTGGTATTTCAGAACAAAACCCCGGTATTTCGATTCATAAATCTGTTATGTCTGAACATTGACCCCCGTATTTCGAGTCATAAATCTGGCTTTTCTAATCATAATCAATTATGTTCCAATCACAGACCCGGTAATTCGAATCATAAATCTTGACTTAATCTATTTTTTCACCTGCACAAATGAGGTTGACAATCGAACTAAAAATGACACAGCTTGATTATGATTATCATGATTATATAGCTCATGTACTGTTGAAAATTATCTCATGTTGATAAGAAAAACCGCCTTTGAGATTTTCCTGTATTTTCTGGTGGTGTCTCCATCCTCCATTCTCATCAGGGCTGGGGACCGGCTACCGTGGAGTTACAAACAATCAACTATAGGAGAATTGAGACCAAACTAATAATCAATTAATTAAATAATTAGTTTTCAAATTGAAGTATTTCTCAATAAAAACGTCTCGGCAAAAAATCAGCTCTTCTTAGCATACAACGTTCTTGTAGACCAATACTCTAAATAATTGCAAGAAATTTCGAAAAAGTTTTTTTTTAAACTTTACCAGATTTAATTCGTGTGAACTTGATCTCTATTGATAGATGCAGAATTTTTTCATGAAAAGTAGTAGTTTAATACCTCTTATCTCATAATCCAGCTTAATTTATGACTTACTGACTAAACTAAAAAAAACAATTGCAGCATAACACAAAAATAATTGTAAAAAAGTGTCTTTTTAGTTATAAATGATACTAAGTAGAAGCCAAACTTTTTTAGAGGTCATATTTTGATTTTCTTAAATCAGTTTTTTAATTTTGCTGATTATTTTATGGTAATATTGTAAAGATAAAAAGGTTCATAAAAAAATTTTATAGCGTTTTTTGTAAACGTGGCACTATAAAAATAAAGTACCGAATATTGCAACTTTTCTCATCGAAACGTTGTTTTGGAACTGCATGTGACCCTTTGGACTCTTTGTCAGCTAAACTCGAAAACATTTATGGTCATTGTATGTTTAGTATGTTATGGCATCATATATGGCATTTTAAGATTAGTAAAATTCTTTTATTGTTGCCAGACCCCGTAACCACTATCAATGCGTGTGTTTCCTTTAAAAGAGATCAAGTTACCTTTACGCAATGTTTGAGAAAAAGTTATCTAATATGTATTTTTGAATCGCTGAAGTCGCATCTTTTTCATTGTCTAAGCAAAACTCTTGATTTCCCAAAGCAATTGAGAACTAGAGTTGCTCAGATAATCTTGCATATTTTTTTCTCGGATTTTGAGTAAAATTATATTGAAATTGTAGAATTCTTAAGATAATTTTCATGAGTCATTTTTATAAAACTTCCATCATTTTTGGAAGGAAGTAAACGGCTAATATTTCTCAGTGGTTACAATAGCAAAGTACACTTGGATTAATTTTGTATACTTGGCCTGTTTTTGAAACCGAACACAAAATCGTTGGGATTTTATTTAAAATCAGAATTGAAACCTAAGTATGCAACGAGAATCACATAACTGAAACCTTTTTTCTATTTTGCCAAATAGCATTTCTGCATGAATTAACTATTCAAAGATGTAACATAAATCATCAAGCTGAGCACGAAGTGTAGGCAAATCTTGCTGGAAGTCTTAGTTTTGCTATTGTTTTCTTCAATAAGTGATAAAAAAATTATTTTATCACGACGAGATCAAAAATTGAGCAATTTGTGCGTAATTAGAGAAGTGGTTAGGTCAATTTTGTGTACTTATTTAATTTTAGTAAAATAGTTATTCGGTAATTACTTTTTCAACATCAATTTATAAGTTTTAAATAGTCTTTTACCATTATTTTTGTAACAAATTTTTCTTTAGTTTAATAAAAAATTTTGTTTTGGAGAGTTTGCCTAAAACAAGACAAATGACCCATAAAATGTGTGCCTCTGGTCAAATCGAACAACTAAATTAACTTAAAATTGTGCTGATACGTTTCTTTTTTAGCAATTTATTTTACTTTTAAAAGTTCCCGAATCACTGTAGCAGGGAGCACCTCTTGAATTTCACTTAATGCTTTCTTTTGAAAGTTGCAGGCCATCTTCGTTTCTGGATTAATCCTTGCGCTCCTAAAGAAGAAAAAATGTCTGTCCTGGTTTTTTACCCGGCCTAACCTCATATACAATGTGATGACGTAGGTAAGTGATGCAAAAGGCCGAGTACAAGTATCGAACCAAATAATTGTTGACCATTGGAAGCGCAGGATTTATGTGAAAAACGAAGATTGACTGAAATTTAAGTTACTTGCCAACGCCCAATACTCTAAATCGAGGGTTTCTAACCTGATTAAGTTGTGATTGTGAAGAAATCCCGCTTGTAAAAATAGTCCATATTTGTTTGCCGTGACTCCAACTCTCAATCAGTGGTGCCATTTACTGACGCTTTCTCTGTTTCCGGTGACTGGCTAGTCGTCTGGTCAAACACAATAGTTAGTTTTAGTTTTTTTTAAAAAAAATACACGGATAATTAGGAAACACCCTGATAATTTGCTGGAAAAATTTCTGCAAGAGATAATTTACCGCAATTAAAATGCAGTCAATTATTTTCATATGCAGATCACCGCAGTCAATATGACGATTACAGAATTTTGTTAAAGAGCGTAAATGGTAAATTTCATCGGATACTAGTGACATATTTTTCATTAAGTATTTATAACAAGTAAATTCAAAACTGAGAAAATTGGAGCTCAATAAAGTGCAGTAAGTTGGTATTATGTTGATTAATTGCTTTGGAATCTTTGATTGCTGTGCCATTGTGTAACCTTTTTTAAATGCAGTAGAATAACTTCAGATAATAATACACTACTTTATATCTGCGTTTCCACAATATTATCCCGGGACGAATTTCAAGTCTTAATAAGTACTTCTCCAATGAACTACACGTCTTGAATTGAAAAATGGGTACTGATTGCGTCTTATCTCAAGTCGCGAGACGTGTGAAGACATAACAAGACTTGCTCAAGTCTAAGTCAAGTCTTGGCCGCGACTTGACAAGTATTGACTATTGTGCAGTTAGGCAAAAAAGAGTTTTAAGAAGAAACTATTTATAATTAATGCAAATTATTTAATTTCAAAACTAGCAAAAATTGGTTTAAAAAAATTAGCTAATCAGACCGATCTATTTCTGAATTGAGCACATACCAGCTTCAACTGTCCCATATATTCACCCCGAAACCAAATTCTTTTTTCAATGGGTAGATAAGAAGTGGCGATGAGTGGTATCTTTGGGCGAAATCAGAATTTTATCATTCTCTATCAAGTGAACTTTGTGAAAATACTCGTGTTATCTTGTGGTTCATTTTTCACTTTGGAGAGTCTTTTAGGCGAGCCAATGTAAGTGGCGGCATTCACATTTCGTTACCCAACGAAAGCAAACCAACCAAAGAAAATTGTGCTCATAACTTGACCCAAGTCTTGTCAAGTCTTGGCCAATACTTGCGCAAAACTTGTTAAATCTTGGCCCAGACTGACACAAGACTTGCCCTAGACTCAAATTTTGATTTAAGATGTGCCAAGTTTAGAAATTGAAGTAATCAGAGGTCTGATATCGTACTGATCTAGGACTTGCAACTTCACGAATCAGTACTTCTTCTAAAGATTTGACGTTCAGTTCCAGATTTCTTCTAGAACCTTATACGCTGTTCAGATAAATGAACATATAAAATTCAACATAAAATCATAAACAAATTTTTCCTTATCTTACCTTTTTTTGCTTCGAAAATACATGGAAAATTATGAGGGGGGAGAAAAATCGAAAATAAACTTTCGAATTCTCAAAAAATTAGGAAAAACAAAATCTTCGAAAAACTAAAATTTCTTTATAAAGGAAGCTCGAATACTTAGAAAATGTATTTATGTTACGTTAAATAACAAATCACAGTTTCCATTTTAATCAATGAAAAATTCAAAACTTATCCTTTTGACGGGAGTTTTGAAGAAAACGGCCGGAGATCTAAAATTATTCACCGTAATTTTTTTATTGAGAGATTCTTCCCTGAAACTGTCTTTTTTATCGAAAGATGAACGCATTTCAGTTTTGTTATGTACATATAGTTAAGCATTCCTTAAGATGGAAGGCGCCACAATAAAGCAACGAAATTATACCAAGATTGTAACATTTGATAGAGAACCATTGTTCGAAAATGTTTAAAAAACACATAAATTTACCAAGCAGCCCCTCAAATCTCTAATATCTATTTATATTGGAAACTCATAGTTTATGCTAGCTAATTTTGAAGAGTCATCATGGCAAAGTCATGTAGGACAATCATTTTAATGGATTCTTTCCCATTGATTGGAGTTGATTTAATACAATGTGATCAAAGTATGCAATCAAAACCAGATTTTGTGATTATCTATTTTCGGTTAAACATTTTGGATTAGTTTAAACTGCGAAAAGTCATATTTTCCGGAAAAGTACAAACGCAAACTCTTTGAATGCCACAATATTTTAGAAAAAAAAATCAACCATATTGAAGTTTGATTTTTTTCTGAAAAATAGTGGAATTCAAAGAGTTTACGTTTGACATTTTTTAAAGACAACAGGGTTTAGAACGCTGCTTTTTAGAAAGTTTTTCACTCTTTGTTCTCATAAAAATATTCAAATTATTAATAATCTCGAGAAATTTTTTAGGCGATTTGCAACCCCTGTTCCATAACCCCAAACAACTTTGCTTCCTGGAAGATGTAAGTTCTAAGACTCTGAAATCCTACCAAAATTAACTTTGCCTTGTGAGCAGGAAAACTGTAAAATCATGTCCGGCTGCTCTCAAAAAATTGTGTAATATTCTGTTATAGATGAATAAAAAACTTGTAGCAGAAACATAACATGTGACAAATGTGACAAACTGTAAGTTAGAGGTCACAAAGCAGAAGTATTATACAAATCAATTTTTTTGCGTGGAAATGGCTTGAAATGACCTTTTTTTGGCAATTATTCGAAAGAAAACGTCCATTTCCTAAAAATAATTTTCAAATATCGGCTTTTTAAATTTTATAAAATCTCACAGTCATAAGAATTTAATAAAATCTTCGAAGCAATTGGCCACTAATTGCAACAGCCCTTTTTACAAACAACTAAACTTGAATTCTGTCTCAACTTGGTTTTATAACAGCTTGCAAAACGATTGCACTAAAAACCATTGATGTTGCCATTATATGCCAAAAAAACAGTGAACCAAAAGTGAAAAGTCTTCTTGTGTTATTCAAATTGTAAATAAAAACTTTTTACTTTAACTGTGTACACATGCAAATCTCTCTGACACAAAAAAAAAACATGAAATAAAACAACCGTTAAATGTTTTATAACAAAAACATTAAACGATTTCAATTGTGTGCTTGATATTGTAACTATGTGCTGAACGTTCTTTGAAATATGTATTTTTTTAAAAAGTTATTTACATTTCTTTATCTTGTCAGAACTAAAAAGGGCAGAATTTTAAAGACAGCGGTAAATTTATAGTCGCATCTTTTTCATTATCCAAGCAAAACTCTTAATTTCACAAAGCAATTGAGAACTAGAGTTGCTCAGATAATCTTGAATATTTTTTTCTCGGATTTTGAGTAAAATTATATTGAAATTGTAGAATTCTTAAGATAATTTTCATGAGTCATTTTTATAAAACTTCCATCATTTTTGGAAGGAAGTAAACGGCTAATATTTCTCAGTGGTTACAATAGCAAAGTACACTTGGATTAATTTTGTATACTTGGCCCGTTTTTGCAACCGAATACAAAATCATTGGGATTTTATTTAAAATAAGAATTGAAACCTAAGTATGCAACAAGAATCACGTAACTGAAACCTTTTGTTCTTTTTGCCAGATAGCATTTCTGCATGAATTGACTATTCAAAGATGCTAACATAAATCATCAAACTGAGCACCACGTGTAGGCAAATCTTGCTGGAAGTATTAGTAGTTTTGCAATTGTTTTCTTCAATAAGTGATAATTAATTCTTTTTTTACAACGAGATCAAAAATTGAGCAATTTTTGCGTAATTAGAGAAGTGGGTAATTCAATTTTGTGTACTTGTTTAACTTTAAGGCAATAGTTATTCAGTAATTACTTTTTCAACAGCAATTCATAAGTTTTAAGGAGTCAACAACTAAACTTCCAGCAAGATTATACAAATCATTGATGTTGCAATTATATGCCAAAAACAGCCAACCAAAAGTGAAAAGTCTTCAATTGTAAATAAAAACATTTTACTTCAACTGTGTACACATGCAAATCTCTCTGACACAAAAAAACATGAAATAAAACAACCGTTAATTGTTTTATAACAAAAACATTAAACGATTTCAATTGTGTGTATGTATTGTAAGTATGTGTTGAACGTTCTCTCTGGAAAATGTATTTCTTTTTTTTCAAAAGTTATTCACATTTCTTTATCTTGTCAGAACTAAAAAGGGCAGAATTTTTCAAACAGCAGAAAAAATTTTGGTAGCGCTTTTTCACAGAACTAACAAATGATTTTTAAGCAGTTGATAACTGTTACGACAATAAGTATAATGTCTCAATCAATACCTTTAGGAATAAAAAGAGATACATTTGTCAAAATATGATCAGAATTAAAAAATTCAATTTGAAATGGTAAAGTTATCGACTTTGTTGTAATCTAAATTTTTAATTATGCGAACGGCGCTGCAGAACTAAAAATGTTGCTGAAACAACCCGTGGTCGTTATCTTTTAATTTTTAGTTCAATTTCTACATATTAGTTAAAATCACTACGAGCAACTGTTCTTTTAGCTGTGTTCATACAAGTCAATACAGTGTTCATGAGCTCTGCGTATATAAATTCATCAATACCATAGAAGTACTAACCGAACAGTTTCTTTTCAAAAACAAAAAATTTGGCAATTGATTTTCTTTTTTCCACATAAAACAAAGATACCAGTTAAAAAAAGATTTCCATGTATTTTTTTTCCATTGAAATCAGAGATTTAGATAGCAAATTTTTACAGAAAATTAAAACAGCTTAGTTTTCAGGAACAAAACGCAAATCTTCAGCTCTGTCGATAACATTGGATTTTAAGGCAGAAGTTATGGATATTTTCCCTGTTTTTTCCACTATTAATACCGTTCTGTGAGAAACAGACATCAATTTTTTATCCTGACTGATTTCTCCAGTGAAAAGATTTCACAATTCTGTAGCTGCAAAAGTTCTATTTTTCCCTTAATATCTTCTGCATTAGAAGCTCCCACTTCAAGAGGCACGTGATATTTATAGAGATCGAGGTTTCAATTTAAGGCAGAGCACTGGTACCATAGAAAAACAAACGCCTCCTGTGTTAAAAATAACCCCGAAATCCACGCATGCGTCAAACCTTGTCTCTATTTTTTTGGTTAGTGTAAAAAAGTGTGTCGGTTTCATCTCTATCATTGATTTTTGATACAAAATTTTTGTTTTCTCGTTTTGCTTTTCCTTGGTTTAAAATTCTTAATTCGTTTTTGATTTTTTGATATATTGAGAAGTTTATCTTGTACTGAGCAAGTTCCTATATAGGTTTAATCAGCAAACTGTTCCATGTTTGTATGCCATAACCCATTAGGAGCTTGATATTTTTGATAATGGTTGTGTTAATATTTTTTCTTTCTGAGGAGAAAAATAATTCCAATTGGTCTCCCGAAATAGATAAAATCCCAAGATTACCTTATTGGGTGCTGCTTCTAACGTATAGTCAAGGAGTTCTAATGTATTACCACGACATTAAATGTGTGCTCATTGCTGGCTGGAGACAAAATAAAAATAAACAAATTCCTATGTTTTGTATTTTGAAAACAGTCATTCATGCGTTCCTTACCTTTGAAATGCAAATTGAAGATGAAAATCACGTCGCGTTAGTCGAGTCTACGGTCATAAGGGATGATAAATTTGACAGTATTTGTATGATTACCATGCAGTCATTCTTGACCCTATTATATTACCGAGAATCATACATCTTCTACCATGTTTTTAATGTCAAATGACGTTGTATTATCTCTTAGAATTTTTTCAAGGTTTAAAAATATTTAAGATTATGCAATTGTTGGCTGTCAAATTTATTTTTTGCGGGAAGTCATATACAATCTTTGGATGACTACTATGAAATTATACGTATGATATGTGACCAAGTATGGTTACTACCCGGGTTGAAATGTGAACGAGACTAATCGGTCAATTTTGTAAGAAAAGAGTTGAATACGCTGAAACTTTGTAAGCAATCTGCTGAATGTGTTGAAAGTTTAGTCTTAGGGGCTGAAGACGCTGAATACAAAAAGTTTCAGCGCTTGTCAACACTTTTCTTACAAAATTTTCGCAGAACCTTCAGCACATCTCTTGCACAATTTCAGCACTACCAAAATCTCAATTTCCTTCGTTTTTTAACTTAAAATCAGTGCAATTCGTACAAAAATTCAACCCATCATTGAACATATTCCTTACATTAATTTGACACTTCACAATTTCTGAACAATTGATACATACTTACCTTCAGCACTTCAAAAGAAGAGCGAATTTCCAGCGCTATCAACACACTTCCTACATAAATTTGGTATATTTCTTGCCAAATGTCAGTGCATCTTTCAGTACATTCCTTCTATATGTTCAAAATTTGGAAAAATGAGAACAAATCTTACATAACTTCAGCACTCCAGATAAAGAGACAATTTGAGCGCTTTCAGTGCAAACCATACCAAAAAAAAAATTTTAAGTGCAAATTATTTGATCACATTTGCTTATAACGTAGTCAGCATATACGCTCCCTCATCTTTTGCAATTTTGAAGAGCTACTAATCATTCAAAAATAAGCTTTAAAATTGGTTATTTATATTTTTGGAAAAGAGAACAACTGAAAAGCGTCACAATTTCATCACGGCTAATGCATGGAAGACCATTACACTTAAGTTATTTGTTTTCATTCAAGCAATTAATATGGCAGTATAGTCTATTGGCGATCACTGTTTTATGTTTTCAGTTGACAACATTATTAAATCTTTTACCAGTTTTCCAACTCTTATTCTTTTAATTGAGACTGCTCTGTTGCAATGATTTTTAGCCATGCTCCAGTACTGCTTCTATAGGTAGAGAAGCAGAAAATAGTTTTACAGAATATTTGATATTGTTTTAATAAATCTACTTTAATTGTTGAAAATGCGTAAGCTAAGTGCTGAAAATGTGCAATATAAGTGCACAAAGCGCTGAAATTGTGCACGATAAGTGCTGAAAGAACTGATAATTATGTAAGAAATGCGCTGAACAGCCGCTGAAAAAATTGTCAGTGGATAAATCATACATAATTATTCAATTAATATGTTGACAAATGCTGAAACTATTTAAGAAATGTGTTGAAAAATCTGCAGGTGGAGCGGATAAATATGAAAGATTTATCCACTGAAAAATAGTTTTTCAGCGCTTGTCAGCGCATTTCTTACATAAGTTTAAGCGAAAACTTCGACCCAGGTAAGAATCATATCTGACCTGGCATTAAATCAAAGAAAGTTGTACAATTAATGGGTGACGTGGGTCACTGAGGTATTGTCAATTCAGAGGACGGGGGACGATTTATTGTAGACCTCACCTTTTTCACATCAGAAGGTAGGCTGAAAGTGTTGGTTTTGGGGTCAAAAGTACACTCTTGCATACAATATGCCACTACTTGTCCGGCAACCATGGTCAGACTGCTCGTTTGCTCTTTCCCCGATGTATTTTGTCCAGCGGCTGTGAAAAGTGTGAAAAAGTGTCGATACTCATTTTTCGGGCGAATAGGCGCTAATTCACTTTCTATTGTCTAGTAAGAATTTATTGGCATTTCAGCAACCATTAATGGTTGGTAGCCAAATGAGAAGTCGGCCTAGTCATTAGAATGTGCCCAACAATTAGTGTAGAAGGAAAATATGAAGCATTTTTTTCCTGGAATGCTCCAATGTGACAGATCTTTACCAATGAACCCCAAAATCAGAGATAACTAATTCCGGGTAGAGGATTTCACCCCTAAAAATATTTTTATAATTACAGTAAAAGTAATGCATTTTTAGAGCGATGGAATAAGCGACATGTTATTTTTTTATTATACCGTCGTCACTGCAATTCTTAAAAAAAATCCTCTTTTTTGTCAGTACGAATCACTTGTAATTTTTATTTAATTTCAATTTAATTTTAACTTTCAACTAAACGATATTGTTTACTAATCATTACAAAATGATTATTAAATGGAACACTTTCTTCGACATGATGGTTGAGAACTGTGAATAAATTTTGACTCATTTTTGTCTCCAATCTCTTTGAAAATTCAGAAAAGGAAAATAGTCAGCAGAGCACGCTTCCTTAATTTCATTTGAACTCTTCTATACCTACCTGAGCCACCAGCCTGAAACAAAAACAAGAGAAATTGAAACACAAGGATTTTCTTTGCTTTCCATATAACAAGCTCAATTACTTCAATTATCTGTCAATTTGGAAATAATATTAAGTCTGTAAGGAAATAGAACACTTTTGGGTTTTGCAGCAACACTGAGAGCAGTTTTAAGTAGCTTAACACTGATTTATCTAATTTTTGAATTGACTTACTTAAGACCAAATTAAGAAACCAACTTTTGCTAAAGATATTTTTATCGAAAATAGCCTGCGATTAGTTGAGCGATTAGTTGAACTTGCAGATATCTACAAACTAGCTTATACACACTTAAGGTCTAACTGAGTCATCTAAGTGAGCAACTAAATTAAAACACCGAGGAATTTGTCTAATATTAGTCAGAAATGAACATTTCCAGATGTTTTGAGCTGTCAAAAGGTACCAAAAAAACTTAGTTTTTTTGCTATATACGATTTCTTCAAAATAATCATTTTTTCTGTTTCTTTCTTTTCATTAGAGCTGGATAGAATTGTGCTCTCGATAAAAAACATTACCAAAATCTAAAATCAAGGACAGAGGGAAGACCATGAAAACAGAGGGAAAAATTCTGCATTAACTTTAACAAAAAGACTCACATGGTCCTGTGCGCAGCAGATAATGTTCCCATGTTCGTATATAAACACTCTGCTTTTACTCACTCGATTGGGATGAGCAATGCATCAAAGGTTTCTTTCATACAAAAAAAAATTCAACAGGATTTTGATGATCATATTTTATTGAAAAACTCTTGAATTGGAGTGGTAAAAATTCATTGAATCTAACGCTTGAGCTCAATCTTTTAATCATTCTTCAAAGGTTGACGTTCACTAGTTGACATTTTTAACATCACTGACGATTTGTAAGAAAAAAAGCGGCCATATTTTTGTAGACTGCAGTCTCAAAAATAATTGAAAAGAAAAACGACGAGGTGAAATTTCCGTTTCCAAATAGTTGCTCGAAGGCCTTACTTTGATTTAAAAGGCATTGCAAGACTTATGTATTTTTTTCTAATATCCACCTATAATTAGCAAAACGTATACAGTTTACTTCTCACCTTCAATTAAAGTAAGCCAAATTCACTTTGAAAATTCCAAGAAAATATTTGCTCTGTTTTGCGGCTACTATTGAAAAAATGCAAATAGTCATTTCTTTTATTTTTGTTACTTTAGTAGTCTGGAAAAAATCAAATATGGTTTGTTTTCAGCGTTCGAAATTTCCTACTTAACTAATTCCAAATAAAGTAAAGATATTTGAAAAAGAATACGTTCCCCACTGGCCTCTTCTTCTTTTCGGTTTCTCTCATTGAAATGAGCTTCCAACAAAAAAATTGAAGATCAGGGTGCTTCTTTCAACTTCATAGAAAAAAACTCACACAATTGACAAAAAATGAATAAAATGCAAACAAATAAAATGCAAATAAAACACAGAATTTTCTGCAAACACCGTTGAAAATTCTGTTACCTCTTATGTTAAAAATTGTTTAGAATAACCTGTGCAAATATTTTGAAAAAGAAATTTACGCATATTGCAGACTCCAATTTAGCTGAAAATGTTTTTTGACGGATCAAAAAACCAAAAAAGGCAAAAAATTGTTTAGAAAGATTTCGATTACCTGTCTCACTAAGTTCGTCAATCAAACTTTTAAAACTTTCATAGTGAAAATCCAAATGCCAAGATTAAAAAAACCACATAAGTTCGGCTGCGATGCTCTCAAGATAGTCAAATTTTCATTGAACAAAAAAAAGTGGCATTGGAATGAAGTTCTCCTCTTTTTTCTCAAAAAAAATTTGGATCAAAAAAGAAGTTTAAAATTTTTTACACTCAATTTTCAGACAAATGTTTTTGGTCGAATGACCAATACATCTTTCTTGTAAGAGAAAATTAAGGTTTCTTTTAAAAATTGTTTTCTTGTTGAACTTTGTATTTTACATTATCAGTGAAAATTTGAAAAGATGAGGATAATTAAAAAAATTATCTAACAGATAAATCTGTACAACATAAGATAAGTATCTGTGTCACTGATCGCCATTTGTGTTAGAATGGCTACAAAATGAAGAGAGGTAAACAATAAGCGATGTAAATTGGATGAATTTTTATGCATTTTTTTTTGAAAATCAGATTAAACTATTTGATTAAAGAAATGAAAATCTTTAAATCAAGCAAAATATTTACTGCAACCCAATCAGCCCTGATAATGATTCAATGAGATTGATCAACTGTTTGTATGGCAAAATACTTCTTTACAAAAAAATAACAAAATTGACCAAAAATGGCTTATTTAAGAAGTTCTACGAAAAAACCTGAGATATCGAAAAACCTTCCCACAGTTTTGTTGTCTTTTTGTGGAGGAACAAAGAAGAAGGTAAAGTGTTTAGATATCCTTCATCTTAGGGGGAAAGTAAAACTAACAGCCTTCTGACACTTTTTGATTAATTTTTTGAAATTAGATAAAAATGTTAATGGCATGTATTGAAAACTGAAAAGAGCTTTGTAAGGCAGCCGAATGTTCTCAAAATTTCTATCAATTTTTGCCAACACCCAAAACATCCTCCAAAATATTTTACAGTCCAGTTTTTTTCTGTAGATACAACTCATCTCTTTCTACGTCAAAAAACCGGGTTTCTCTTGACGGATAGGCAACGCCCCCCCCCCCCCCCCCCAATGCTGGTAGGAACACTACCCAGCCTGAGGTGCCAGGCGGAAGCGACATCGGATCAGACCCAAGTCCAACTCACACGGTATGTTTCCAGACCAAAAATACAGGGTCTGGGATTTGATTCGAGCGCTCAATAGTATGATCAGAGATCACTCCGATGAGGGGATAGGTCTGATCAGAGGTCACTTCCGGATGGTTATGGTCTGATCACAATAATGAACAGTGAATAGTAAAGTTTCTGCCTAGAACTAGTCAACCACAAAATCAACACAGACCACACAGATCAGATACATACGCAGTTTAAATAATTCTACGTACTTTAGAAAGTGAGAGTCCTGATGAAGTGGTCATTTCTTTGTGTAAACTGACTGTGGAGGCATTTGGAATCATGAACAATTTAGTCACCACCGCCAGGACTCTTTTCTGCCCAGGTCTAGTCAGGTGCTCTACCACAGCCGGAGGAACAGTACTTAAATAGAAGGAAAAATACAGATTTAAAGTTTTTCTGAAAATTTGATGTTTCTTGAGAGACAGGACAGTTTTCCAATCGTATGGTAGGGGAGGGAAGCAAAATCTCAGGAGGCCCATGTACAAAGTTCTTTGATTTCATACAAGGTCATATATGATTTGTATGATTTGCGGGTAGTCATAAATTGCTAAATTTGAATGAATATGAAAGGCTAATAATTTTATTGAACTGATTTTTACTCTTACTTTGTATGCTCAATAGTTTATTGAGTCGTTTCAATATATATCTGAAAAAAAGTACAAAAACTCAAACGATCAGAAGGTTTTGTAGTTCACTCTAAAACCATGTATGTGGTCTCCTTCTAAGTATCGGACAACAATACCCGTACCAAACCCCCGAGCCCATCAGGCCTGATTCAGAGATTTTCCAGAGGCCAAGTCTTGGCAGAGAGATGCCAAGACTAAGGTAGCGGAGCCAAGACTTAGGACCTCTCTGGCTACAGAGAGGCCAAGACTTGGGTGTTTCTGGGCAGCGCAGGGTCTTTCTAAGCTTGACATCATGAAGATCCGATATTTTTCACTTAATAAGGGCAACTCTCTTACAAATTTGGCACCCAATTACACGTGTTCTGTCACAAAAAATCATTTACAGGTGAGATTCGTGAACTTCACCTCCAGACTTATGGCCTCCCTGGGCAGAGAAAATCCAAGTCTTGGGTTTCTCTGCCAAATCTTAGAATCGGTTTCTTCTCTCCACGTTCACTGATTTATGAAGTATCCCCGTGATAGAAGTCAAAAACGAGTAATTAATTTCCAAATAAGACCCATGCTTACGTATTATGTCTCAAAAAATAGCTTTAATTTGAAATTTAAAAAAACGAAAGCTTTGCGGGTTAAGTGGATCAAATTAAATTTTGACTGTTTCACACATAAAACTGTCGGTGCCACCTACACAGCTGGTGGTTAGATCCCTAAATAAAAGTCCAAAGCATATGAAAATGTGAGGAAAATATTAGTGTAATTGATTAATTCTTTTCCAGTTTCCGAAAAAGTAATATTTGAGTCTTTTGTCGTATTTAAGGTTTCAGCTCATATTCTCCCATACATCCTTAGAATCCAATTTGCTTTTTGCTTTGGGATGTTGTTTTATGTATATAAGTAATTTTTGGTATTGTAATGATTTTTTAACTATAGCTCTTCATTTCTCTTCAACAGTGAGTACTGAATTTGTATTTTTAAGGATATCTCAGGTCTTGAAGAGGTGACCATACTTTAGCAAGAGTCACAAACATAGTTTTCATAGCATTCATAATCATAATTGGTGCTTTATTTTTACATTAGGTTTCTCAAACTTGTGTTAAAATTGCCCATGAACCTAGAGAAATTCACCATTCTAACCCTCTGTCCAGGAAAAATCAAGTCTTGGATCCTTTCTGAAAAGAGTAAACCCAAGTTTGGCGTCTTGCCTGCCAAAATGTCACCAACTCTTGGTTATATTCTTCACGGAGAGACCCAAGACTTGGACCTTCTCTTGGCAGAGAGACCAAGAACTTGGGATTTCTCTGGACAGAGACCCCAAGTCTTGAGTTTTGTCTTTCAATAGAAACCTCAGAGATCGACTTTGGTGTGTTCTTTAAGCAACCTTGTATTTGACATGATCAGACTCTGAATCAGGCCTGGGAACTTCCCTGATATTTTTCTGAATCAGGCCTGATATTCTTCGTGGATTTAGTACGGGTATAAGTTTTAAAAAATTCCTGCAGAAACTTTTATAGTAAATTATTTTGTCAGATGTGATGTCAGTTGTCGGAAAATTTTTGATTATAAAAACTCTGTTCTATAAGATCCCATAAACTTCTCTAGACTCAAATTGTCTATATTATTGACATCAAACGACCTTTTGATTCCCGTGTTGGCTTAGTCCATATTTTCTATTTTGCACAAAATTACAAAAACGGAGTAATTTTTCTTAGATTCTCTGTTTTTTACGCCAAATCATGTTGTAATTATTAATGTGTAATTCATTTTCCGCGCTTTTTAAAAATGGTGATGTATCTTTAGTTTTAGCGACCGAAACTTCTTGAGGGGTCGGTTTCCAAGTTGAACAATAGAGAACAATTTACTAAGTTGCAACTGAGCTTTAGAAATTTTTCAAAAAATGCTCATTACGTCTGAAACTGTTCAGAGAGTTAGTTTAGTGTTATGTTTAATTTTCAGGACCAAGCAGCTTAGAATTTTCTGGAAAAGAGTGTGCAAACAGGAAGGAAAATTTGAACAAAACAAATTATGTGGATGATTTCTTGAGGGAAAAGAACCTCGAAATATGTGACCTATGGGAGCAACATTTGATGCTTTTTATTCTGAATATTGTTTGAAGGCATATATGTCACAATTTTATCCTTGTCCAAGTCAAAGAAACAAAAGAAGGACATATGAATGTCCTTAGTTTATTGCCTCAAGAAACAAATTTTGGGTTCAAATGTTTAAAATATTTGTCTCTGAAGTACTTTTGCATTTTGAGCTAAATCCCGTGTTCCAGCGATCTCAGCTCTCAGCCTAACTGCCTTAGGCTTCATAGAACTAGATTTTCAGTCACACTTCCGTGGAAATTTATTACGAGTTTGACAAAGTTTAGGAGCTGTATTTCGTCATGTGTCGTAAGTTGGAAAATTGTCACCAGATGTCCCCGAAACTTTTTGCCACAGCACAAAACTGAAAGTGTGGGTTTGCAACACGAAGCCAGACTTCTATATGTCTTGTATTTGACTTCTACATAAAATTTTAAGCGCAACTTGATCACTTTGATCAAAATTCTTGCATTATTCGATAAATTTTGCAAAAATACAACAAAAAGCAGAACAACAGAGAATTATCAGAGCATTACAAGGTTTAGCATTCCGTCCGCATTTTTTCGCACAATCTTGTGGAATATTTCACAAGAATTCAGTATACAACTCCGGACAATTTTTAAACTGCTCTAGTTCACTATCCGCATATTATTGCAAGAGTCTGCGGGGTTTATTTCTAAATCGGGTATCTAATAAGAATCATTCAGGATCCAAATATATATTACTTTTACTTTATATAAACTATTTTGCAAGATTGTTTATATATGCAAGATTGTTTATTTTGCAAGATTGTTTATTTTGCAAGATTGTTTTGCAAGATTGTTTATTAAAAATTATTCATACAAAATTACGATAACTCAGTTGCAAGAGCTTCATACTCTTAGCATCATAATTAAAATTTTAATTCCTCAATAAGAATGTGTTGGAAAATGAACATAGACTTACTAGTCTTGAATACATTCTTTTTTCATGTCGATTCTTCTGATCTCTCCCAAATCTGCCTGCATCTTGTATGCACCCTGAACTCCCATGTTCACCCCAACCTTAACAAAACTGAGCGCTCTATCGAATCATTTGAACCGACAGAATATAAACAAATTTTTATTAAATTTTTGTAACATACCACAAATTTTCGTCTCAAGATGCAAAATTTGCAAAAAAAGTTGTGATCGGTTACAAATAAGTTAACCAATACTTTGCATTCTGTTAGAAATTTGAGTTGGTATCATAGAGTAATTAGGTATATCGAATTCAAACGTAAAAATTACGGCACACTTTTTTCACTGATCTTTTCGACGAGAGCGAACTAAGTTATTTACGCTTCGTTTCTGGAATCGTGGATATTAGGATTCCAAAAAAGGAAGTTATCGGTATGTCTGGCAATAGAACATTACGAAACTTAAAAAACTAACCTTACATACGTGATTTTAGTTCTGTAGAACATGTAAATTTTTGTTCCGACCCCTCTTGATGGGGGGGGGGAGGAACTATATACTCAAATGACTTTTTTTTTGTTCAGTCAATTTTGGCCGATCGACATAATAATCGTAGAGAGTTGTGAGTGGTATCATAAGAAAGCCCGTAGAATATGGAATTAAAAAGATTTTTTTCATTTTTCGCTTTTTATAAGGAGTTATCGAGGTTTAAAGTTTTGTGAATATTAGACGTATTTCAGCTTTTTTTTTCACTTTTTTGACCAAATTTGTGTCAATTTTGACCAAATTTTCGTCAATTTTGCTAAAATCTGTTAAAATTGTTAACTGTGGTGTTAAAGATTTTATCTCGGAATATAGAGGAGGGTTATTGAATTGTTCGATCCGAGTTTTTTGGCTGAAATTTGTGCTAAATTTCTCAAAATTCGGAGTTTTTTCGTCAAAAATGGGACCAAATTCGAGTTTTTAGCCCACTTTCTTCAAACTCACTGAAAAGAGACACCTTAAAACTGCAGCCAGATTCTATTTGAGCTCAAAATAGAGCTAGTTGTACCGCAGCTGGCTATGAGCGTCTTCTGGAATTATAATCTTGCCATTTTTTTGCCAATTCAAACTCGATACTTATACAAAATGCATTATTTATTTTTGACAAATTGAAATCTATTGTACAGAATTGATCCATTTCCACTGAGTGTTTTTTTTAATGGGCAGCAACATATAGTTTGATCTTGATCTCACTATGGATCCTTACGACAAAAATTTTTTAGATGTAAATGGAGCGCGACCTTCTTTTTTTCAAATTATTTCCGCTATGTAAATGCTTTTTACAGAAATTGCGAACAAGAAATTAAAATCAGGGCTCAATTAATGACAGACACTCTTTAAAATAAATGAGACCCAAGGAGATGGTTTTAGAGTTATGCTCATTGTTATTATGGTTCTGAGAAATTGTTTTCGTAACAATTTTATGGACTTCTTTCGTTTTGCTTTCATTTCTTATACTTATTCTGGCCCAATGATTAAGTGTCCCCAATCAACAATCCAATTCGTTTTTAGAAAGTATAAAAGAATCCAGCCTTTTTTGTTGTTATCTGATGTCTGTTATGACTTCGAATGTATTTGTTTTGAGAAAATATTGGTGAACTTTTACACTTTGCTAGTACTTTTTATTATTTTTTTCAAATTCGATTGTAGTCTTAGTAAAATCGGGCAGAAACCAATTTCCTGTGATTTTTAGAATTATGTCGATATTGATTTTATAGTTCGCTAATGTTTTCTCTAATTTGGTACTACGAGTTCTCAGTTTTTTTTTATTTTTGATCAAATTTGCATTTTTTTATTAGCAAATTTTGTTTCCTTGTCGAATTATCACATTAATCACAAGTCCAATAAAACAAAGGCATTTTAAAGAACATGCAGAATTTTCAAAAAAGGCGTATCTGGATATGTTAATTGTTTTTGTTGAATAGTTTATGCTTTTTGGGCTGCGAAACAGTTATCTCGCAAAACTTTTAAAACTTTTAGTTTTTTTCTTTTGTCTATATTTGTCTTCTGTTGTTGTGCGCCATATAACCGATAGCAGTAGATCTTAATTGCTTCTCGAGGAGATATAATTCATCCTAGTTAAAGATTTCAGTTTACACCTGTTTCTTTGAATGACTTTCAATTTAGTTTTTAAAAAGTTTCTTTTTCATCTGTCTCCTTTTTGCTTTTTATTTTGTCACCATGTTACTCAGTCTCATTCATTGGAATTCCTAATTACTTTTGTTGGATCAAACATATTTTTTGCACTTGTTCATACGTTGTGACTGATTGCTTCGACCATTTAGTTTTTTGTCAAAATTTTGTCGAGATTTCTATCCTGTTCAGTTTTTGGGTTTATTTTTGTTGTCATGTCTAAGTAGACCCTTTATATAGAAAGCTCGTTGTTGTTAAATTAAAGTAAAATGAAGATTTAAAATTTTTTCAGGTAGCGTCGTATTTTTATAGTGCTTTCAACAGTGTCATGTCGTAAAATTGTTTGAAATTTTGATTTCTTTATGTATTTGTTTCTTTGTGGGCCCGTGACTTCGTTTCATTATAAACAGACTCAGTTGGCTCGCTGAGATGTTGAAACTTAATCCATCGCCTTCTGTTGTACTTCTAAGTTGGCTATGACTTTTGAAAATATGTTTTTAAAAATAATTTTGATTTTTTGAGCCTCGTCTTTTTTAAATAGTTTTTCAGTCGACTTGTAACTTAGTCCTTGTAATAACGGGTCACAACTCCTTTCCAGTGAGCTATAACTTAATCGTTAAAACTGTTTTAGCTCCAAACATTCGTTTCTTGTCTTTTTTATGCCGTTACTACGAGATTTCATAAAATGTTAGATTTTTATATTTTTCTACACTTCAACGTATTTTTGGGTTCTTTTCAAATTATAACAAAAATTGTTGATTTTATTGGGTTTGAAATTTTTTGCTATCAACTTTTTGGATAATGAAATGTCTTAATTGCTTCCTATGTAGATATAAATGAACATTTTAGTGTTTTCAGTTGTTATCTAATAACATCAGTAACTGTGAAACATATTGTTTTCAAAACTGGAAAATTATTTTTGAACTTTGCAACTATTTGCTCATTTTTTTGAACTGTTAACCAGTAGCATTGTGGACAGGTCCCATATCTTTTCTAAGGAATCCTGGTTAAATTGTTTTTTTTTGGGTTTTAAGGTGATGAGAGTTTGATTTTGTTATGAATTTTTCTATTATAGACATCGAGTTTTTGGTCGTAAACAATAATTGTTGTTTGATTTTTATTATTGTCCCTTTTAGTTGTCCTACTATCAACAACTTTCGTCACCCTCTATCGTGGTGTTATCGTATTTTATTGGTTGCATACTGAACGATGTGTTCTTGAAAGTTTTCTATCTCTTCATCATTTGGTAGACAATTAACTCAAGAATGTGGATGACCGGGGTCGGAACATTATGTGCATACGCACATTACCCAGCCACCTTGTCTATTTAACTTTTGAATTTCATCACTCAAACAAAATGTTTATTTACAAATACTAATTGTTCATATCAAACCTTAACAAAAACACGGTGTATCTTTGTTCCGACCCCCACTTTAGTGGGGAGGTAGGAACTATATACTGAACTGTGTTTTTTTTGTTCAGTCAATTTTGGCCGATCGATATAATCATTGTAGAGAATTGTGAGTAGTATCATTGAAAAGACCGTCCAGCGTAGATTACGGAATTAAATTTTTTTCGACTTCGTTTTTTACAGTGAGTTTTCGAGGTTTAACGTTTTGTAAACATTCGACTGTTTTTGTTCACATTTTCAGTTATTTTTGCTGAAATTTGGCACAATTTTGCTAATATAATTCAAAATAAATTAATAAGTTTAACAACAGAGTGCTGCTGTTACTATTAGAGATGGAAGAGCGTTGCTGAAATGTTTGTTTGAAGTTTTTTTTGGCTAAAATTTTTGATAAAATTTTCCAAACTCAAATTTTTCATCAAAAATGGAACAAAATAGGCTTTTGGTCCACTTTGTTAAAGTTTGCCAGACTTAGTGACCTAGAAACCTTAAAATAGACTCCCTAATCTGAAAAAGAGCGCTAGTTGCAATTATGCGCCGTATGAAAGTCTTCTGGAAGTAAAACTTTGCCGTTTTTTGCAGATTTAACTCGATAAGTAGACAAATAATATAACGAAAATTATGCATTGTTCTTTTTTTAAATGTTTGAAGAATTCCACGCAACAATTGATCTAAATAGCAAACAAATGGAACATTTGGTGGGTTTGCTGGGCGCTCAACAAAATCAGGGGGAGGCTCTACAATATAATGGATTCCTAAAATCAGAGACTTTTTGGTTTTTATTTTGATGCTGCTTTTTTTTCAAAAATTTTTGCTTTTTGCTGTTTTAATGTTAATTACTGACAATATTTTTTTTGACGGCTCCTTTAATGACAACTGCAATTTACTTGAATCTGATGCCAAATGTAGATACAGTTCGTTTTCAGAGAACCAAAGTTTTTTATGGCTATTATGAAGAGTTTTATTAAAATTTAACTGAATTCTTGTCTTTTGCCTTCAATTGTTATTCTTTTGGTAGTCCGATTTTAAAGTTTAACCAATCAAAGATCTAAATTTCTTTTTCAGGAGGTGAAGTGAACCTTTTCTTTTTCATTCGGTTGTTACCTAATGTTTCTTATTTTATTGAATGTATTTGTTTTGAGGAAATTTCTGTGATTTTTTGAACTTGTCATTTTTTTAAATTATTTTAGTCAACATTTCGCTTATTTTCAGTAACTACAGGTCAACTTTTCCTCTGTATAGAATGCAAACTAATTTTGAACTAATTTT
Source organism: Convolutriloba macropyga (assembly GCF_964194025.1). NCBI lineage: Eukaryota > Metazoa > Xenacoelomorpha > Acoela > Convolutidae > Convolutriloba > Convolutriloba macropyga. Next base: position 23,374 of record NW_027452035.1, read on the forward strand.
TTTTAAAAAAGGTTTTCTTGCTTTTGGTACTTCGAGTTTTCACACAAAATTTTCTTATTTTTCTGCATAATTTCCCATTTATGCTGTTGTTTTTGTTTCTTTTGTAAATTGCAACATTATTTAACAATCTAATTGAAAACAGCTTAAAACATTGAAAACTGAACATATTTTTTGGTTTCATAACATATGGTTTGAAGGGCTGCGACACCCTTCTCTTGAAGAAATTGGTCGAGTTCTTCATTTTTGCCCTTTATTTGTTGTTAAGTTTTGTTGTCATATGCCAAATATTGTGTAAATAGAAGTATCAGTGGTCCTCTAAAGATAAGCAAATGAAGTTAATATTTGATATCGGTAAATTGTAAGGGTTGTTTTGAATTTCGAATTAAATTTCTAAAAAAAGAGTTTTTGTTCTGGTTTGCGTTTTTTTCGTATTTTACAACTTTGTATCACTTTCGTAAATTAGCCTCATTATTTAGAACTCTATTTAGTGTTTTGTTGAATTAACCAATTTTTTTTTGGATGATGAAACGTTTTAAATGATGTCATCAGGGCTTAGACAATTTGTTTCAGAAGAATTTTGTGAAGTTAAGAAACTTTTCAGTTTTTGTCGTCATTTTGTAATAGTCGTTTTACAAAAAGACGTTATGATGGTCAAAGGGAACAAAAATGAAGACGTTATATTCTCGAGGTTAATATCTTTTTTTACACTTCAACGTATGTTTGGGTTCGTTTTAAACTATAACAAAAATCGTTGATTTTATTGGGTTTGAAATTTTGTGCAATCAAATTTTTGGATAATGAAATGTCTTAATTGCTTCCTATGTAGATATAAATGAACATTTTAGTGGTTTCAGTTATTATCTAATAACATTAGTAACTGTGAAATGAATTGTTTTGAAAACTGGAAAATTTTTTTTGAACTTTGCAACTATTTGCTCATTTTTTTGAACTGTTAACCAGTAGCATTATGGACAGGTCCCATTTCTTTTCTAATGAATCCTGGTAGAATTGTTTTTTTCGGGTTTTAATGTGATGCGAGTTTGATTTTGTTATGAATTTTTCTATTATAGACATCGAATTTTTGGTCGTAAACAATGTTTGTTGTTTGATTTTTATTATTGTCCCTTCTAGTTGTCCTATTATCAATAACTTTTGTCGGCCCTCTATCGTGATTTTTATCGTATATCATTGGTTGTATACTTAACGATGTGTTTTTGAAAGTTTTCTATCTCTTCATCATTTGGTAGCCAATTAAATCATGAATGTGGATGAACGGGGTCGGAACATTATGTGCATACGCACATTACCCAGCCTCCTTGTCTATTTAACTTTTGAATTTCATCACTCAAACAAGATGTTTATTTACAAATGCTAATTGTTCATATCAATTCTTAACAAAAACCCGGTGTATCTTTGTTTCGACTCCCACATTAGTGGGGAGGTAGGAACTATATACTGAACTGGGTTTTTTTTGTTCAGTCAATTTTGTCCGATCGATATAATCATCGTAGAGAATTGTGAGTAGTATCATTGAAAAGACCATCCAGCGTAGATTACGGAATTAAATAGTTTTTTGGACTTTTGTTATCTACAGGGAGTTTTCGAGGTTTAACGTTTTGTGAATATTCGACTGTTTTTGTTCACATTTTCAGTTATTTTGCTAAAATTTGGCACAATTTCGCTAATATAATTAAAAAATAAGTTAATATTTTTAATGCCAGAGTGCTTTGGTTACCATTAGAGAAAAAAGAGCGTAGCTGAATTGTTTGTTTGAAGTTTTTTTTGGCTAAAATTTTTGATAAAATTTTCCAAATTCAAACTTTTCATCAAAAATGGAACAAAATAGGCTTTTGGTCCACTTTGTTAAAGTTTGCCAGACTTAGTGACCTAGAAACCTTAAAATAGACTCCCTAATCTGAAAAAGAGCGCTAGTTGCAATTATGCGCCGTATGAAAGTCTTCTGTTATTAAAACTTTGCCGTTTTTTGCAGAATTAACTCGATAATTAGACAAATAATATAAAGAAAATTATGCATTGTTCTTTTTTTTAATGTTTGAAGAATTCCACGCAACATTTTGTCTAAATCGCAAACACTTGGAACACTTGGTTGGTTTGCTGGGCGCGCAACAAAATCTGGGAGAGATTCTACAATTTAATGGATTCATAGAATAAGAGACTTTTTGGTTTTTGTTTTGATGCTGCTTTTTTTCAAAAAATTTTGCTTTTGTTGTTTTAATGTTAATTACTGACAATATTTTTTGACGGCTTTTTTGATGACAGCTCCAATTTACTTGAATCCGATGCCAAATGTAGATACAGTTCGTTTTCAGAGAACCAAAGTTTTTTTGGCTTTTATGAAGAGTTTTAGTAAAATTTAACTGAATTCTTGTCTTTTGCCTTCAATTGTTATTCTTTTGGTAGTCTGATTTTTAAGTTAAACCAATCAAAGATCTAAATTTCTTCTCCGGGAGGTGAAGTGAAACTTTTTTATTCGTTCGGTTGTTACCTAATATTTCTTATTTTTTTGAATATATTTGTTTTGAGGAAATTTCTCTGATTTTTTGAAATTGTCAATTTTTTTAATTACTTTAGTCAACATTTTGCTTATTTTCAGTAGCTACAGGTCACCCTTTCCTCTGTATAGAATGCAAACTAATTTTGAACTAATTTTTTTGAACAGAAGGTTTTCTTGCTTTTGGTACTACGAGTTTTCATACAAAATTTTCTGATTTTTCTGCATAATTTCCCATTTTTGCTGTTGTTTTTGTTTCTTTTGTAAATTGTAATTTTTTTTAAAAAATCTAATTGAAAAAAACTTTAAAACATTGCAAACGGAACATATTTTTTGGTTTCATAAATATGGTTTGAAGGGCTGCGACACCCTTCTCTTGCAGAAATTGGTAGAGTTTTTCATTTTTGCCCTTTATTTGTTGTTAAGTTTTGTTGTCATACGCCAAATATTGTGTAATTAAAAATCTCAGTGGTCCTCTATAGATAAACAAATGAAGTTAATATTTGATATCGGTAAATAGCTAATGGTTGTTTCGAATTTCGAATTAAATTTCCAAAAAAAAGAGTAATTGTATTCTTCAACGTATCCCTTTTTGTTCTGGTTTGCGTTTTTTTTCGTATTTTACATCTTTGTATCACTTTCGTAAATTAGCCTCATTATTTAGAACTCTCATTAGTGTTTTGTTGAACCAAACAAAAATTTTTTGGATGATGAAACGTTTTAAATGATGTCTTCAGGGCTTAGACAATTTGTTTCAGAAGAATTTTGTGAAGTTTAGAAACTTTTCATTTTTTGTCGTCATTTTGTAATAGTCGTTTTACAAAAAGACGTTATGATGGTCAAAGGGAACAAAAATGAAGACGTTATATTCTCGAGGTTGATATCTTTTTTTACACTTCAACGTATGTTTGGGTTCGTTTTAAACTATAACAAAAATCGTTGATTTTATTGGGTTTGAAATTTTGTGCAATCAAATTTTTGGATAATGAAATGTCTTAATTGCTTCCTATGTAGATATAAATGAACATTTTAGTGGTTTCAGTTATTATCTAATAACATTAGTAACTGTGAAATAAATTGTTTTGAAAACTGGAAAATTTTTTTTGAACTTTGCAACTATTTGCTCATTTTTTTGAACTGTTAACCAGTAGCATTATGGACAGGTCCCATTTCTTTTCTAATGAATCCTGGTAGAATTGTTTTTTTTCGGGTTTTAATGTGATGCGAGTTTGATTTTGTTATGAATTTTTCTATTATAGACATCGAGTTTTTGGTCGTAAACAATGTTTGTTGTTTGATTTTTATTATTGTCCCTTCTAGTTGTCCTATTATCAATAACTTTTGCCGGCCCTCTATCGTGATTTTTATCGTATATTATTGGTTGTATACTTAACGATGTGTTTTTGAAAGTTTTCTATCTCTTCATCATTTGGTAGCCAATTAAATCAAGAATGTGGATGAACGGGGTCGGAACATTATGTGCATACGCACATTACCCAGCCTCCTTGTCTATTTAACTTTTGAATTTCATCACTCAAACAAGATGTTTATTTACAAATGCTAATTGTTCATATCAATTCTTAACAAAAACCCGGTGTATCTTTGTTTCGACTCCCTTATTATTGGGGAGGTAGGAACTATATACTGAACTGGGTTTTTTTGTTAAGTCAATTTTGTCCGATCGATATAATCATCGTAGAGAATTGTGAGTAGTATCATTGAAAAGACCATCCAGCGTAGATTACGGAATTAAATATTTTTTTGGACTTTTGTTATCTACAGGGAGTTTTCGAGGTTTAACGTTTTGTGAATATTCGACTGTTTTTGTTCACATTTTCAGTTATTTTGCTAAAATTTGGCACATTTTCGCTAATATAATTAAAAAATAAGTTAATATTTTTAATGCTAGAGTGCTTTGGTTACCATTAGAGAAAGAAGAGCGTTGCTGAATTGTTTGTTTGAATTTTTTTTTTGGCTAAAATTTTTGATAAAATTTTCCAAATTCAAACTTTTCATCAAAAATGGAACAAAATAGGCTTTTGGTCCACTTTGTTAAAGTTTGCCAGACTTAGTGACCTAGAAACCTTAAAATAGACTCCCTAATCTGAAAAAGAGCGCTAGTTGCAATTATGCGCCGTATGAAAGTCTTCTGTTATTAAAACTTTGCCGTTTTTTGCAGAATTAACTCGATAATTAGACAAATAATATAACGAAAATTATGATGCATTGTTCTTTTTTTTAATGTTTGAAGAATTCCACGCAACATTTTGTCTAAATCGCAAACACTTGGAACACTTGGTTGGTTTGCTGGGCGCGCAACAAAATCTGGGAGAGATTCTACAATTTAATGGATTCATAGAATAAGAGACTTTTTGGTTTTTGTTTTGATGCTGCTTTTTTTCAAAAAATTTCGCTTTTGTTGTTTTAATGTTAATTACTGACAATATTTTTTGACGGCTTTTTTGATGACAGCTCCAATTTACTTGAATCCGATGCCAAATGTAGATACAGTTCGTTTTCAGAGAACCAAAGTTTTTTTGGCTTTTATGAAGAGTTTTAGTAAAATTTAACTGAATTCTTGTCTTTTGCCTTCAATTGTTATTCTTTTGGTAGTCTGATTTTTAAGTTAAACCAATCAAAGATCTAAATTTCTTCTCCGGGAGGTGAAGTGAAACTTTTTTATTCGTTCGGTTGTTACCTAATATTTCTTATTTTTTTGAATATATTTGTTTTGAGGAAATTTCTCTGATTTTTTGAAATTGTCAATTTTTTTAATTACTTTAGTCAACATTTTGCTTATTTTCAGTAGCTACAGGTCACCCTTTCCTCTGTATAGAAAGCAAACTAATTTTGAACTAATTTTTTTGAACAGAAGGTTTTCTTGCTTTTGGTACTACGAGTTTTCATACAAAATTTTCTGATTTTTCTGCATAATTTCCCATTTTTGCTGTTGTTTTTGTTTCTTTTGTAAATTGTAATATTTTTTAAAAATCTAATTGAAAAAAACTTTAAAACATTGCAAACTGAACATATTTTTTGGTTTCTTGCAGAAATTGGTAGAGTTTTTCATTTTTGCCCTTTATTTGTTGTTAAGTTTTGTTGTCATACGCCAAATATTGTGTAATTAAAAATCTCAGTGGTCCTCTATAGATAAACAAATGAAGTTAATATTTGATATCGGTAAATAGCTAATGGTTGTTTCGAATTTCGAATTAAATTTCTAAAAAAAGAGTAATTGTATTCTTCAACGTATCCCTTTTTGTTCTGGTTTGCGTTTTTTTTCGTATTTTACATCTTTGTATCACTTTCGTAAATTAGCCTCATTATTTAGAACTCTCATTAGTGTTTTGTTGAACCAAGCAAAAATTTTTTGGATGATGAAACGTTTTAAATGATGTCTTCAGGGCTTAGACAATTTGTTTCAGAAGAATTTTGTGAAGTTTAGAAACTTTTCAGTTTTAGTCGTCATTTTGTAATAGTCGTTTTACAAAAAGACGTTATGATGGTCAAAAGAAACAAAAATGAAGACGTTATATTCTCGAGCTTAATATCTTATAAATTTAATGGCTTCAAAACTGTGGTTTCGTAAATTTGTTTGTGCAACTTATTAGTTCAGCTTGAATTTAATGTTATTTTATAGTCTTATGTCTTAGTCTCAGCAATAACAGTCGCTATTAGTTTTCGGAGTAGTTGCAAGACAAATTGTCTACTCTTTTAGTCGAAAGATTTGTTGCCTATGAGTTTTGAAAATATTAGTTTTTAAAAAAAAAGAGATAGATTTTTGAGATCTGCCATTTTTATTACTGTTGAATTGTAGCTAAGCATCTCTATATACAATTCACGTCATTTATCTATTGAGTTACAATTTGCTCTTCATAACAGTTTTATTTTCCTCAAATGGTCTTTCTTCTTGGAACAACCAGTTTTCATAAAATCAATTTTCGTGATTTTTGCATATTTGCCTATTTTTGTAGGTTTTTCTTTTCTTTTCACAGTATCACAATAATGGGCGCCAATTGATTTACAATTGATGTTACCCTCAAAAATGCAAACGGAGATTTTTAATTTTTTTAGTGATCAGCTTAATATTTAATTTATTGTGGGGACATCGTTTTCTCGCAAAATTTTTGGTGCAAATTCGTAGTTTTTGCCTGTACTTGTCGTTCTTTTTGTAGTCGTATGACATATCCTGGATAATGAAAGGCCTCAGTCGCTCTCTGTTGAGGTATTAAAGACTCTCTCAATGATCTCATTTGATGCGTAATGTTTCTAATTAGTTCGAATTTAATTCTTTTTTAAAAAAAAGCAATGTTTTAATAAACTTTGCCCCTTTTGCTCATTTCTAGTTGAATTGTTGCCAAAGCGCATTGAGGAAAGGTCCAGTATTTGGTTTTAAAAAGTGCCGGTTAATCTTCAGAGTATAACTTTTATCTGATGCCATTTTGATTTGGTTATTAGTGGTTTTCAAAAAATGGACAAGAAGTTTTGGTCGTAATTAATTTTTATAACTATTTGATTTTTTGTCGTCTTTTCTGGTAGTCATATTATGGTAGCCACAGGTCTCATAGGCCCTCTAGAGTAGATTGTTTTATTCTTTTAGTAGTTTGTTGAACGATATGTTGATATGTTAATTTTTTTTATCTCTTCCTCATTTGGTAGACAATTAAGTGAAAAATGTAGATGAGGGGGTTCGGAACTTAATGTGCGAACGCACATCACCGAGCCTCCTTGTTCAATATATGTTTAATTTGTGCAAAAATTCAATTAGTGAAATATTGATGTGAAATAATGAAGGTAGTTCTATATAGTTGCACAAGACTTGCTATGCATTTTGCGTAAATTTATTAATAAGATTACAACCTGTAAAACTGAGCTCTTCAAATTGTCAAGGAGCTAAGAAAGAGTTTCAATCAAATTTGCCGCTTTAACTAAAATTAGTTTTTTTTAAAAAAAAACGGTGATATTTTACGTTTAAGAAACCAATTGTACTGACAAGGACAACTTCCTCAGCTTTAGAACCGAAAGTAAATATTTATATTTACAACCGAAGACATCAACTAAACTGAGCATACAGAAAGTTTCAAAATTTGCAATATAATCATAATGAAGACTACTGGCTAATTTTTTATTGTTTTTGTTCGTTTTTGCATTAAATGACCTCAACAGAGAATTGCTGCAGACAGAAGTCTGTTTAATAAATTTTTAAGCCAATCACAGTCTGCGAAAACCCTATTCTCGTTTATATAGCGAATGTTATTATATATCTATCAGTTTCTAGAATACTTGGACTCTGTGTATACCGCTGAATCGGGCAACTTATGTTAATATCATTGCCACAATTAAAGTTTACCTTCAGAGTTTTCAAGAGTCGGTTAGTCATCTACAGTTAGTTGAGTCAACTTCACGCTCAGAAATGAGTAGCTCTATATACAGAAAAATCAAGGCTGCAAAAAGAACCCTATCAAGTCTGCCTTAAATAATTCCTTGACTGATATAGCTGAAGAGTCAATCATAAAAATATGAAACAATTTTTCTTTTCGATATGTAAATATTTATATGGAACAAAATTATTTCACCTCTCTGAGAGCTGATAGGTTGAGTGAGTTCTTCTCTGTCATGTCAATTTCTTTCTGTATGTCGTCGAGTACTACCACTTCAGTTGTTGGATCGCCTTTAGACTTGTCAAATTCCACACACATCGGCGTCAACAACTCTATTCTGAAAGTTTCTTAGATACTTAAATTTAAAAAGCAGACTGGATCTCTTTAAAGTTTCTTTCGACTCTATTGTCAATTTGATTACAAACCAGCAGCGCTAACAAATAAAGGGGATTTTTTGGTTCATTTTACTCCTACAATTCTTCAGAAAATATCCTAAAACCTGTAAAAAGGGCCTCACAGTGTGGGATATGGCAACAAAGGAAATACTGTACTAATTAGTAATTATACGATGTCTTAGTCATTTGTTGCCAAATTCCACAAAAAAGCGCCTCACTTAAAAGCAGAGTGCTGGTTCGTAATGCGTCTATCTCGATGCAATTCAATGGAGTCCAACTCGGTAGTTAATGGATTTCAAGTTAAATTGCATACTTTTTTAGCAACATATATATGCTCCATTCAAGCAATACGTACATGGGGTGCTGCCAAAAGTGTACAGGCGGAGTCTTGACCACAAATGTTCCCACTGCTACCTGGGATGCCTCGTTCAGAGATCCAGCTGGCATCACATACTGACCCAGTCCAACTATAGCCGTCGTGTTGGGACCGCATAGAGTCTAAACGACGAAAATATAGTATTGCCTGAGTTTCGCCCAGACATTGAGCTTCAATTGTGCTTTCACCATAAGAATTGAAATTTCATATGGAAAAGGGGCTGGGGGAGGGAGGACCACATAAACTATTATGTATTTTCAGCCGTACATAAATTAAACCGCGAATCTTTTCACACCTTATAACCCTTTTCACATTTTCTTGCTATCCATAAATTTATTGTTAACTGTGCAACTTATCAATTGATTTGATTTCGGGGAGAAACGATAGAGGGTTTAATCAATTGGGGTTAAATTAATTGAGTTGAAAAGAAACAGAATCGTAAAACCGATGTTCTGTGGTCTAACCCTGACTAAATCTCCGCACACAGTTCGAAACATCCTTGCTTCGTAATTCTACAGCTGCTAAGTTGTCTTCCGCTTATTTCAGCTGCTCACAGTCTCGATTTGACTTGGATGCCACTAAGTTACTTCTCCACTGTGCCTAATTGTAGCATGAAATTAACGAAGTTCCAAGCTGCCCAATAATATCATTTTGTTTGAAATATATAACTTTGGTGTTGATCAAAAGAGACAAATTTTTTTCCCTTTTGCCGTCTATGTTCCGCTAAAGAGCGTTTAAAATGTATAGCATTTTTGCTTGCAGTATACAAAGACAGACAAAAGCTCTATAAGAACGTGAAAAACCCGTTTGTTACCATTCTTTGTTCGTTGGTGATTTCTTTTTTCGACAAAATATTTCACTTTCCCGCTTTGTGGACTTGTCCCTTTTTTAATCATATCGACTGCTACCAACTGCTACATATACTATATATACTATCTAACAAGGTGGCTCGGTAATGTGCGATGCCCGCTCATCCACAATTTTGGCAGAATTGTCTACCAAATGAGGAACAGATAGAAAAACCCAAAAATTCTTTTTTGGGAATCCCAAAAAACCCAAAAAAACCGAAGAATTTTTCAAAAAAATGTGTTTGAACGATAAGAAAGCCTCCAAAGCAAATAACTCAGTGGAGTAAAAATTGAAGCATTAGATTGCTGTGATATGCCAATATTAAGAAAGCGAGTCAAGACGAACAGCAAAATCAAACAACAACAACAACAACAAACACTACTTACATCAAAAAGTTTATGTCAGTTTTAAAAAACAAAAACTAATAGCAAAGTCAACATATCGTCAGACAAACCTAAAACTAAACAAAAAATTTATAAATCACCAGAAAAGATTTAGACCAGTCCATAAAAAAGTTTTGTAACATGTAGACAAAAAAGAACAAAAACAGTAAAACTGTTTATTATTTTTTTAAAACAATAAACTTCAAAGTAATGAAAACTATTAGAAATCAAGTAAAATATCTCAAAAATTTACGATTACCAATGCTTCTATAGAAGGGCATTAGGACCTGTCCTTATTAAGTTTTTTAAGCTGCTAAAAAGAACAACAAAAAACAGCAAACAAAAATTTAATTGAAATTTTCCAGAAAACGCTGTCAAAACCGTCAAGCCATGTTTTGGCCCTCAAAATATATTTGATGGCGCCTTCCTTAAACATCTATAATGAAGTATGTGCCCATTTATTACTGAGATTAGGTAAAAAGCAGACAAAAAAGAAAAAGGCAAAAGTATATAATAACTCTGATTTTTTTTTTTCGAAACAAAATTAAATTCAAAGTCATAAAAGACGTTAATTATAAAGTGAAATATTTAAATAGGGTCGCTCATTCATCGAAAGGAAGCTTTTGAGACCTGAAATTGTCCAGAAAATGTCTCGCGTCTACAAACGTCAAATAAGACAAATTAATTTACTTTCTTTAAAAAAAAACCAGTGTCGAAGTCAGTAAGGTCGTAACGCATTCTTTAAAAAAATATAATTTGGGACATCGATCCCCTTTGACACCTTTCTTTGACAAACATATTGTCATATTTGACCTGTAATTAACCAGATTAGGTAACAATAAGAAAAATAAAAAAAACAAACTTGCGAAGTTAAAATTTTTTTTTAGTTTTGGAAAACGAATGTTTTCAAAGTCATGAAAAATATAATTTGGGACATCGATCCGCTTTGACACTTTCCTTTGACAACCATAATGTCATATTTGACCTGTAATTAACCAGATTAGGTAACAAAAAGAAAAATAAAAAGATCAAACTTGCGAAGTTAAAATTTTTTTTAGTTTTGGAAAACGATTGTATTCAAAGTCATGAAAGCCATCAGCTATCTCTTAACATCAGAATATCGGCTCATATCTTCTTCCCTGAAAAGCCAGTGAAACCTACCACTGTAGAGGAAATTTCTTACGACCGAAACAACAAAGTAGGAATGACAGTTAAAGACATAGATAAAAAATTCAATAAATTTCTTCAAAAAATAAGTGTTCAGGCCGTTTTAACGATAACCTATATCCTTCAGGATATTAATTTATTGAATTGCGTTTTATTTGAACGCTAATAATCTGATATGAGAACTGCCAATAATGTGATAATTTGACTAGAAAACGTGAAAAACTGGCAAATATCTAAAAACAAAAAAAAATCTGACTTCTAGTAGAATCAAGGCCAGAAACAATCGAGACTATATTTTAAATCAGTAGGATTGAAAAGCATTCTTTATTTGCTGACACTAAGCCACAAGGTGACCAAATTAAGAAAAAAAATAGAGGAAAATTTAATTGAGCCATTATTTATTTAAAAATCAATTTTTCTTAAAAGTCGAAACAATCATAAACTTTCCATTTAAAAATTAAATGTATTAGCTTGGAGCTGCTTAGAAAGCTAATTGGACCTATCATTCCTGAGCTTTGATTTGTATGTTCTGTTCTTTATTATAAAAAAAGTCTCATTTTTTTAAAAAAAAAAAGACAGACTGATTACAATCCGAATTCTTATTGAATTGTAACAGTCTAAGATCGGCCCAAAACTAGCCCTGCTAATTTTTTTGTCCCTTAGGAACAATTGATTTTTAGAATATTTCAGATATAGATAATTTGTTAGTTGAAAACGCAAAAATAATTTCTGCATTTTTGATAATCAACGAGTAAAGTTAGCAAAAAACGGCAAAATATTAATTACAGAGCATTCTCAGTGGAAGCTGAACTAGGAATACCCCCCTCTGAGTCTACAAAGATTGTATTAGTGTTGTTTTGGGGGTGTACTGCCGGCAAATTTAATCAAAGTGGACAAAAATAGTTTATTTCGTGTTGTTTTGATTAAAAAGGCTAATTTTTGAAATATTTATCCAGAGTTTTTGACCAAAAAAATTAAATCAGAATAATCAACAATGCTTGTTTGTCTTTAAAAAAAAATCAACGACAATTTTCTTTAAAATTTTAACAAATTTCAGCCAAATTGACGAAAATTTAGGCAAAAATTTCGGAAAATGTGAATGAAAACAATGTGAATTCACTCTACTTTTCTCAGAAATTTAAACATCGAGAATTCCCTGTAGGAAACGAAAATTAAAAAAATCTTTTTAATTCCATATTATACGCTGGACGAGCTTTCCAATGACACCAGTCTCAACTCTCTACGATGAATATATCGATTGGCGAAAATTGGCTGAACAAAAAAAACCCATTTGAGTATACAGTTCCTCCCCCCTCAAGAGGGGTCGGAACAATTATGACAAAGCGATAATGTAATTCCGACTGCATCAAATCAGCAGACATAATTTGAAGTTACTTCATTTATTTGCATGTCGTATAAATTCAAACAAAAGTAATCCGGGTCCTCAATTCAGCCGTACCCAAAAAATATTGTTCTGCAAAGAAGTCACCGACCGATAAATGAATAGTTAAGTGTTCCTCTGGTTTTTTTTTAATGATTCTGGCAAAATTTGAAATAATTCGATCGTCATTTTAGAGTAAAGTAGAAGTTGAATGCGGGATTTTCATGCAATTATTGCAGATGCGATCAGATCGTCAATTACTTCATTATAAAAATAATTTTTTGAGTAACGATCTGAAATTTACAACGTAATGGAAAAGTAATGCTTAAATAAATATTAATATAATATTAATTGTAAATATATATCTCTGAAATAAGCATATGGCAGTTGAAAAAAAAATATATTTTCACTCTAAAACTTTTTTGGATGGTAAGATAAGGAGTTGCAGTCAAAGTTGGAATTGTACGATACCTAAATTTTGCTCATTTTTGTCCAGGTGAGTTTTTTGGATTTTTTGTGCGTTTTCCCTTGCGATAGTTCTAAAGGAACGCCATCAAGAAGGGCGGTTTAAAATAAGTACAAATTGTTGTCAAGACTTGAATAGTGACTTTTGTTGTACTTGTCAGGAACTGAAATAGACTTGCGACCTGTCTAAGTCAAGTCTAAAATGTGACAAAATTGGAGCGCTCATACAGCACTGATAAACAACCTCCAATTTCACTGAATAAGAACTAATAAAGAATTGAGATTTAGTATAAGTTTATACATTTTCCTTTTTTGGTGATAAATTTGCGCTTCTTTTCCATCCTCTGCTCTCATCAATCTGTTTCTATCTTATAAATTGTAAATTTACTGACTGTTTTTCATAAACAAAATAGATAAGAATTGCAAACTCTAAAGCAATCACCTAGATACTACGCATACCATTTTATAAGTAAAAGAAATTTTTTTGTTCAAAAACCAATAGCTGTGTTTGTGGAAGATTTTTTTACGCTGAAATATCTCTGGTTGTGCTTACAACAAAATTTGTGTTTAGTATTTCGCAGCTGATTTGATTTTAAAAAAACAGCGCTTGTTTCAGAATACTTTTTCAATACAGGTCGAGACGTTTTCAGTTGAAAGGCGATTTGAGCTTTCCCTGAAAAAAATTTTTTTGCAGGTAACAAAAGTATACCACCAGTGTTGTATAATCAGCATCTTTTTCACAAGTTTAACTTGCGATAAATTTCTTTCCATTAAAAACGTTAATTAAAAACAAAAAAATCTTTCATATATGTTAATTTCTGCTTTTTCTCGGATTAGGGTACATACATAAAGATCAAAAACTTGGAAAAAAAACTTGAATACTTGGATGCATGGGGAGAAATAAATCAATTCAGAACATAAAAAATAGGCACGCATTATTAGTTTATTTTGAAAATTACCTGGTCACCTCTGCATTAGTTCAAATAAACCTGTTAGTAATTTTTGCCATTTTCACTCTAAATACAGAAAATATGCGTTTCGTACCTCTCTAGAGCCAAATTGATTAAGAAAATAAGCTTAAAAAACAATTTATGAGAGGAATGATCGTTTTATTTAAATAAATCAAAATCATTATTGGGTTAGTTGTGAATTGTTTTTTAAAGCCCCAAATAACAATTTGTATGCAGGTTAAAAAAGCACTGAACATTTTGGTGGATATCTTTAACATTTATCTCTGCCACCAAAAGTCAATTTAAATAATTTTTTTTTAACTTTGAGCGATTAATTTTAATTAATCAACTTAGCGTCAAATGAAGTGCTCTCCAATTTATAAAACAAAACGACGTGCAATATAATTGCCGCATTATTTTTTGTTTTTAATTAGACGTAGTTTCTGTCAGTTGTAATTTTTATGCAAACGAACACAGAAAGCATCGAAAATTCTGACTAATCGAATTGCCGTTTTCAGTATGATCAAATTACTTCAATATAAATCATATTAGTTTGGAAAAAAGCTTTATTGTTAGCATATTGGTTCGTCAGTTTTTTTCATTAACCAACTGCTGCCAAATCTAGAGTTTTCTTCATTAGAAGAATTTAGTCAATTTGTTTGCAAGTCGACGAAAACTGGTACCAGTTAACAATATGGCAACCCAACTAATGGCGATATGGGTTTACAGGGCCAGGGGAGGGGAAGACGCATATTAGTAAAACCTCTCTTTTTACACTTAAACAGTATCTTTTTATTAAGAAATGTCGTTGAAACTGAGGTT
>NW_027452036.1:0-20000 GCF_964194025.1 Convolutriloba macropyga
CTAATGACATTATGCTCAATGCGTTGGCATGGCCATGGCCACATAGTACTTGCAAAGCATACTTGTAAAACGACTGCTAATTTGTAGTCGGATTATTGAACGAAAATATCAAAATACATTGGGTATAATGACTTTGGGTATCTTGTCCTGACACCCAAAATACCATAAATTATAATCTGCGATCAAATCAAAGCGGGTCACCATCGTTCATTGTTCATTGTTGAGGCATATTGCATGATAATAATCTTAGTTCAAGCTAATTTGGAGGACAAATAATAAAGTCTAGAAAAATAACCTAGGGACTTCATTTTCTGTGCTCCTCAAATTTGACTCAACAATGAATCAATGACATGATCGGCTTTGATTACCGATGCCTACATCCTTCAATTGTAGTTTTATTTTAAGCCAAGGCCTTGACTAGGGCGGAACCAGACCAATTAGTGCCGTAAATACATTCGTAGCACAATTTTAAAAAAAAACTGAAAAGGTTTCTAAAAATCCAATTTGCCTCAATGAGAATCCTTTTTCTGCTGTTAGAAAATGTAGTTATGTTGTTATGTTCCATTTAAAAAGTTGCATTAAATTTGAACGCAGTATCCATTGAGTTCTGTCATGTAATGAATGATCTCATATCTTATAATATGATTTGTTAGAAATTGTTATTTTAACTATTAATTGTCCTTTCGTACTTTGCCCAATTTTCGAGAGAAAAAATAGATTGCTCTTCCAAGACAATATCATTTGTGGTTACGTATCGTACGTAGGAGAGTTTGGAGATCAGTTCATTATATTTGCCCTTAGAATGCAGTAGAATCATTTTTTTTTACTGAAACTAATTTTGTATTGTTAGATAAATCTTTGATATCATACAATGAACAAATGCGAAAAGGAAAAACGTAATTTCAAAAAGAGGCTACGAAAAACACGGCCAAGGCAACCCCAGTACTGCAAGGTTATGATAATGACTTCATATAAAATAAAGATTAATTTTATCATTGCTACCAATATATATGTCTTCAATCAAAATACTCACAACTGGATAGCTTTACTAAGGCAAACAGAAGGATTAAAAAGTTTGTCTCATTATTTATTATATGAGGGTGTACAAACAAAACGTAGAGGGTACAGGATGAAGAGACTTCTGAGTACAAAACAATCTGAAATCTGTTTAATATTACTTCTCACCATTTTTGTTCCGACCCATCTTGAGGGGGAAGGAACTATATACTCAAATGGTTTTTTTGTTCAGACAATTTTGGCCGATCGATGTATTCATTGTAGAGAGTTGAGACCGGTATCATTGGAAAGCTTTTCCAGCGTAGAATATGGAATTAAAAATATTTTTTCAATTTCCGGTTTTTACAGGGTGTTATCGAGGTTTAAATCTTGAGAAAATAGAGTGAATTCCGCTGAGATTTTGTTCACAATTTCCGGAATTTTTGACTAAAACTTCGCCAATTTTGCTAAAATTTGTCAATTATTTTAAAAAGTATTGTTGATTTTTATTTGTAAAGACAAAAACCTTTTAGGCTATTTTTAATAATTTTTTTGTAAAAAATTCTGGCTAAATATTTCAAAATTAAAACACAAAAACAGCACGAGATAAGTTCTTTTAGTCCAGATTGATAAAATTTACAGGAAATACAGACCCAAACACCACCAACACAATTTTTGTAGACTCCAAAATGGGCTTTTTCAACTTCAAATTCAGTTGAGAGTGCTCTGTAATGAAAACTTTGCCGTTTTTTGCTAAATTTATTCGTTGATTATCAAAAACGCAGCATCTACTTTTGATTTTATAACTAACAAAAGATTAAGATCTAGAACATTCGAATAATTAAGTATTCCTAATGAACAAACAGCATTAGTAAGACTTGTTTTGGACCAATCTTGGACTGGTATAAGCCAAAAATTATAGGATTTAATCAGTCGGTCCTTTTTATGAAAAACAAATTCGATCTTTTCTACATTAATTAAATAATAGAACATTTCAAACCAAAGCTCACTAATGATAGGTCCAATTGGCTTCCTAATTAGCTGTAATTTGTTGTATCTAGTTGATTACTTGAAATCTTGTGGTTGTTTTGACATTTAAAAGTGTTTGATTTTTAAATAAATAATGACTTATTGAACTTTGCCTCTATTTTTCTCTCAATTTCGTCAACTTGTAGCTTAGTGTCAGCAATGAAAGAATGTTTCTTCTTTCTATTGAACTCAAATTCAACCTTTTTTTGTGGTTTTACGCCTTAAGTATTGGTTTTCTTTGATTGCTTTGATTTTACTAGATTTCACATTTTTTTTTTAATTATTCGGTATTGGCCCAAATTTCACGATCACTAGTTTTGTCAGATTATCACGTTATTAATAGATCATTTATCATATTAATGGCTTTAAAAATAGATGACAATTGAAAACATTAAATTTCTTGAAGATATAGATTATGATTTTGACGGCTTCGACACTAGTTTCCCGAATAATTTATTTGAATTTTTTTAAAATTTTTGTCTTTAACCGTCGTTTTACTTTCTTTTTAGTCGTATGAAATTTCCTATACAAAGACCCGGTTTCATTGGTTTTCATGGTAGAATAAATGAGCCGATATTCTGATATTAGTAGATAGCTGATGGCTTTCATGTCTCTGAAAACAATTGTTTTCCAAATTAAAAACACTTAGTTACTTCGCAATTTTGTTCCTTTTATTGTCTGTTTATTATCTAGTCTCGCTACTTACAGGCCAAACATGGCATTATTGTTGTCAAAGGAAGGTTTCAAAAGGGATTTATGTCACAAAATCTAATGTTTTTTTTAAAGAATTCATTATGAAATTACTGTCTTCGACACGGGTTTTTCACAAAGAAAAGTAAATATTAATTTTTGATATTTGTCAATTTGATGTTCTTTTTCTAAACTTAAGACATATTCTGGATAAATGCAGGTCTCAAGTTTTTACTTTTGAAGAATAAATGAAACTATTTAATTGTTTCATTCTGTAATTAATGGCGTTCATATCTTTGGAAAACATTTTTTTCGAAAAAAATCTAAACGTTACGTAATTTTGCTTTTTTCATTTTTGTCTACTTGTTACCTAGCTTCATTAATGAGAGGTCACATAATACATTATCGGTGCTCGCGAAATGTGCAAAAAAAACCTGCCAAGTTTTAATTGATTATTTGTTTGTTGTCTATTTGTTGTTCTTTTTGTAACCGCATAAAAAATTGAATAACGGCAGTGCTTAATTCCTTCTAAGGAAGCATTGGTAGTTGTACACCTATGGGATACTTTAGTTGATTTCTAACGGTTTTCATTACTTTGAAATTGATTGTTTTTTTTAGAAAAAAAATAAGCGAATTTTTCAACTTCACTGTTTTTGTTCTTTATTGTTCAATTGTTACCGAGCCTTTTTATTGAGTAGTCCCATATCTTTTCTGGTGAATTACAAGTTATTTTGTTTGGTATCAGTTTTATCTGACGCTATTTTGACTTTGTTATTAAGTTTTGTTTTTTAAAACGGACATGAAGTTTTTGATGTAATTAATTTTTGTTGTTGCTGCTTGATTTTGCTGTTCGTCTTGACTCGCTTTCTTAATGTTTGCACATATCATCAATCTAATGCACCATTTTTTACACCACCACTGAGTTATTTGCTTTGGAGGCTATCTTTTCGTTCATACACCAACTTTTTTTTTAAATACTTGAATTTTTGGGTTTTTCTATGTTCCTCATTGTGGATGAGCGGGGTCGGAACCTTATGTGCGATCGCACATTGCCGATTCACCTTGTTCGCATAGGTTTTCGAAATATATTATTTGCTTGGTCAATCATGACACGGTCGATTAGTCATAGATGGTTTATAAGGTTCCGTAATTAGCGTTCCAACCTCAAAATACAAGACAGATATAAGATTCCAATTAATTTAATAGATATAAGAGAACAGTTTAATATAAAATTATTATAAGCTTTTCTCATGAAAATAATATAAACGTGGACTTATCTCAAGAACCTCAATTATATTGTTTGTTTTTTTTTAAAAGTTTTAATCAAGGTTCTCATATTTTAAGTTTTGCCAGTGAATGAGTCCATCCTATTTGATCCATTTTTTGTCAATGGCGTCTATTTAATGAAAAGTTCAATTTTTTTATTTTTAGGTTATTTTATTTTTTCTGCAAAATGGTTTTTGGTTTTTAAAACAGTCGAATTTGAAAGTGTTTTTTATGAACTTGAAGGACGCGGGCTTTTTGAAGCATTTGGTAAACCATAGGTAGTATTTTGTATGCGAGACTTTTTTTGGCATTCTGTTTGACGTGGTGAGATTAAAAAGATAGAAAGTCAACTTTTCCTGCTATGAGGTTTAAAAGGAAACGGCTTTTATCTTTTTAGGATGAGTTGAGCATTTTCCCGGAGGAAAAAAAAGAAACAGTCTGGCATATATTGTCCCTTTTCGTTGAAGCTGCCGGCAAAATAAAGATTTAAAGTGATTTAATGGTTGAATGCCGTCTGCGTCAATTCTTTGCGCCAGGAGCTCATTGAAACTATTTCGAATGGTTGACACGACCAATTAATTAGGAAGTTTCGCCAAGGGATCAAGTTCAAGGCTCGTTTAGTTTTCACTCCCATTGTTTTGGTCTGTGTGTCATCAAAATGAAAAACTACACAACAGCTTCGTGCATATATTTCAAATTAATTTCAAATCCCTCAAGTAAAGAAAGCATGCCCCGCTGACTTGGGGTATAAATTTCCAATTTCCCACACTCCTACCTATCTAGAAGCCATTGACAGCAAACTAATATAATTTATAACTTAACCAGGTAAGACACGGTTTATAAATGAACAATGCTCTCGCCCAGATGACTTTGGTGTTAGTATGCACCGCGCTACCCCAGAACCCAAGGAATTTGCATAATATGGAAAAAAGCCTAGGGTGAAAAACACTGAACGCTTTTATATGGATTCTATTGTCCAAAATTGCCATCCCCATTTCCGAAATTCCCATAGAATTTTCCCAATGACGGACACAACAAAAGGGTAAATGTAAAACAAATTTTATGTCGAAATTACGATCTCACAGAGCTATATATCGACTTAAAAATCCATATTTATGACGTAAAAAGAACATCCCGCTAGAGAAAGAAAAGTATCGATTGGGACTACGTTCTCAACAAAAGCGGTCCCGGTAGGAATACTTTAATTCAAAACAACAGGATGCAATTGTATAAACAATCTTGTCTACTGAGAACGAGTTAAAGTAAACAATACCCAGACAATATTTTTTATAAATACAGCAAAAAATTTTATTGAGTTATACTGCGTGAAAACAAAACATGTTCAGGCTGAAAAGCATGAAATACTCTACTGAAACAATTTCATAAATATTAGTTTTGATGTCTTTTTGAACCTTTTAAAAAACGAATTATTCGGTACAAAGGACAAAAAAAATATTTCCCTCATCGAATTCCATACCCAATATGAGTTGAGTAAATGATTCAGACGCTGATCAGGGCTTGCACCCTTAAAGAAGTTCAGGTAAATTTACTGTTTCTACGCATATAAAATTTTAGGTTCAAGTGAAATTCAGGTGTACAAATAACTGAAAGGCACAACAACTGTAGCTTTAATGGCCCGAAAAAGTACTTTACGTTGAATTGTTTATTTGATCAATCAAATTTTGCTAAAAGTTTACGACAACAGTCAAATCATTTAAAAGGGTTAAAGTTTTTGTGTCTTGATTTCGTTTTTATGTCGGTGGAGATCCCCTGAAAAATTTGAAAACTGTTCAGGCTTTTCTATGTGTTTTATTAAAGCAAGTTCACGATAAAATTCAGCCAGTGATGCCTGAAAATTTCAAGTAAAATTCAGATAAAATACAGGTAGCTTTAGTTGTTGTTTAGGCGAGAAGAATTTACCTGAAAGATTCGGCTAAATTCAGTTGTTTTTTCCGTAAATTTATCTAAACTTTTTTTAAGATAGGAAGCAACACTGCTCAGAAAAAAATTGTTACGTACTATAGAGTACATTGCAAAGATTGGAACTTTCATCATCATTTATAATGATTTATTAACTAGCTATTAGCACTCTGACTATGTTGTGCTGCACAGAAGCCAGACAATTTCATTTCAAGATCGAAACAAATGTATTATGTGGGCGTGAAAAATTGATTTTAGAATTAGGCAGTCAAGAGATGAGGGGAAACGAATTTTGATCATGAACACTCGAATGCGTCACTTATTTCGTTTATTTTGTGTTAGTTCACTAAACAAGAGGTTGTTCTCTAAATAAAGGCAAATACTTAAATATGATCATAACTTTGCTAAGAACGAAAAAAGATAATTTATGCACATGAGCAGTATTTTTTCTTCAACCCTTCAAAAATTATATGGAGTCTAGAGATTTTATAAGAAGTAGCATTACTTTTACTGATAAGCCCATTTTGGCTGATTGATAAACGTTGCTCTGAGCAATGTATTTTCTTAAACATTCACTAGTTCATCATCAGCCGGTGTCAATCTAAAAACATAATTTTGTTAAAAATCTTTTAATTACTAATTTTTGCACAATTACTACTCCTGATCTAAGAAGTTGAATGTGATCCATATCAAAAAATCAAACAAAAAAGGTGATGAAAGATGCCATCAAGTTGTCAAAAAATAATCAAAACTATAGTTCAGTTTCAGCTTAACTGGAAAAACAACTCAGACGTTTTTTTTTCAAATGATCTGGTTGAAATTGAAAACAAAGTTTGGCGATAATTGATCCCTAAGCGTGCAATGATATTGTATCTAGATATTCTTTAACCGTAGTAATTTGTTCATGAAAGAATTGAAACTTTTTTCTTGGCTGACATTAGGTTTGAACTTATTTTCGTGATTTAATTTAACTTCGTGGTCTTTTTTAGCCAGCAGAATTTAGCATGTTTATTTGAAAACAGCATCGTTTAGGTTTGGTTAGTTTTGTCAATTATTGGCACGCTTGAGGAAAAACGCCGTTTTAAGGTCAGAAACAATGTGTCTTTTGAGCTCAAAAGTTTTCAATGCCATTGTTCTCATAGAAGAAAAAATTGTTTCAAATTTAATTTCAACTTTTTTCATATATATTTTTATTTTTTATTGGATCAGCTTCAATACTCGAAACTGAGTATGTTAACTCTGATAAAACAGAAGTTCGGGCTCAATTCAAATCTTTTTCGACTATAAGAATACGTACAAAGCATAGCAACAACGTGTAAGCATTAAGACGTACAAAGCAACAAGTGGAACTTAGACGGCAAGGTTTTTTCGATGCTCTTTTACTGGTTTTTTGTCTGATGTTATTGACGTCAAATCAGTTCGTATTCAATCGGCAATTGTCTAGAAAACCTAAAAATATTAAGCCGAAAACCAGCTTAATCGATACATATCATGGTTATATTTACTTAAAATTAGGTTAAATGAACTTTTTCGGAACTTTCTATGTATATTAGAACGTTTTACACGCATTTATATTCAAATCTAAATACTCAATTCTGATTGGTTAATATTCTTTCATTTACTGCGTAACATCCTCCGGCCCGGAAGAAGATGTTGGGAAAACTGGTACAAGTTTTACAAGCGGACGGACGAGTGAACCGGTCGACGTACGTAAAACGGCAGAGCGCGCGACGCTATCGGAGCCGTAACGGAGTTCCACAATCCGAGCGGTTGGGTAGTAACCTCTAGGGTTGGTTTCCTCAACTACCCAAACCAAGTCACCGGTCTTAAGGTGTTGCTCGGCAGGCGTCTGCCACTTAGAGCGTCGGTTAAGCGTCGGTACGTACTCTCTGATCCAACGGGACCAGATCGCATTAGCGTACGACTGCGCACGGGCGTAGCGTTTACGATGGTCAAGCTCATTATTGCCGACAACAGACGGAATACCGGTAGAGTATTCTCCTAAAAGAAAGTGGTTGGGCGTTAAAGCGTTCAAATCGCACGGATCGGCGCTTACGGGTGTTAAAGGACGCGAATTGAGAGCATTCTCCACGAGACAAAAGGTAGTATGCAGTACCTCATCCGTGAGGCGACGCGTGCCAAGAATAGTATACAACACGCGCTTGAAGCTGCGTACCAACCTCTCCCAGATACCACCTTGATGTGGTGCGCTGGGTGGATTGAAACTCCACTTAATACCTTTGTGAGCGAGCTCCGCTGCAATGTTGAAAACGTTCCACTTTTCAATACTTTCTCGGATTTCTTTCTCCGCTCCAATAAAGTTAGTGCCGTTGTCCGACCAAATCATGGCAGGTGTACCCCTACGTGACACAAACCGCTCAACTCCCATAACACAAGAACTGGTGTCCATGGATGTAACTATCTCGACATGGACAGCGCGCGTAGTGAGACAGGTGAAGAGGAAGCCCCACCTTTTCTCAGTAGTTCGGCGGACAGTAACATAGAATGGCCCAAAGTAGTCAACGCCAGTGTTCGTGAAGGGAGGAGACTGGTAAGCAAGTCTCTCCTTAGGTAAGTCAGACATGATTGGTTGCATAGTTACAGCTTGGAATTCTCGGCATCTCAGGCAGTGTGCTTTGATGGAACGCAAGGATGATCTTAGTTTCAGTACTGTATATTGTTCCTGCACAATTGATCTTAGGTATTCAACGCCTTGATGAAAATGCTTTACGTGCGTGTGTTCAAGAAACAGTTTTACAAACGGATGACGTGCGTCTAAGATGATTGGGTACTTTACGTTAAACCCAACTTCAACTAACCGCTTGATGCGGCCCGAGGAACGGATTAGCCCATTTGGACTAATAAACGGTGAATGTGGAGCAATTCGGCTACTCCGTTTAACGGATTTATTGTCAAGAAGATCTTTTCTTTCGGCTTCAAAAGACTCTCCTTGCACCAAGTACTGTAGATGACGCTCGGCTTCGTCAAGCTCAGTAGGGTCAGTAATGCTACCATCGGGGTTACGGTAGCCGGCATGTTTCGGCAAAAGCCGGAGAACGTATGCGGCAATGCGCAAGTACTTTTGATAAGAACTAAACTTATCAAACGGAAACAATGAAGGAACGGGAGTTGTCTGTTTTTTGACAGATGTAGTCAAAGATACAGTGTCTTCTATGATGACTGCTTGGTTGACGCCAAGTTTGATGTTATTAATGACGTCTTTGTTCGGTACGAAAGGGAAACTTGAGTTAGATAAGAAATGTGGACCATTGACCCAACTGCTTAGTTGCAAAACCTCAGCGGACATTCCACGCGTGCCAGCGTCAGCTGGATTATCCTTAGTTGCGACGTGGTTCCATTGGTCAACGCTGGTATACTCCAAAATTTCACAAACGCGGTTTGCTACAAAGATTGGTTGCTTTTCATTAGAGTTTATCCACTGAAGAACGGTCGTGCTGTCTGTCCACATGAATACTTGGTTAACAGTTACAGTAAGTGCCTGAATAATTTCGTTCTTCAGCCGAGCGGCAAGTAGAGCTGCTTGCAATTCCAGTTTAGGGACAGTCATTACTTTCATTGGCGCCACGCGCGCTTTCCCCAAAACAAACGCAAGCTCTGTTTTTATCTTGCCCGTAGGGGTTGTTACTCGGGCTCGAAGAAATGCGACGGCACTAAAAATATCCTGGGAACTGTCACCGAACATATGCAACTCTGTATTATGAAAGGGTCCACTAAAGTAACTTCGAGGAATTTTGATGTTTTCAAGCTTTGGTAAGTCAGCACTCCAGACCAAAAATCTTTGAACCATGTCCTGTGGGAGCTCGTCATCCCATTGTTGTCCTGTGACACGCCAGATGTCTTTTAAGAGCAGTCGCGCCCCGACGGTAAACGGTGCGACAAGACCAATGGGGTCAAAGACTTTCGAGACAAGACTTAGGACCAAGCGTTGCGTGAGGGACTTGGTGATAGCGCAGCTTGTACGCCGGCTCACAACTAAAGTGTCATTAGTGTGATCCCACTTTAACCCTAGCACATGCGATGAATCCTCCTGACATGAAACAATAACCTTGGGCTCAGTAGATTGAGGCGAACCATCAATGCGATCAGCCAGATTTTGCACATTGCTTACAAACTTTGTAAGCTTGAACCCACCGAGATGGAGAAGATGTACCAATTCCTTCGATCTATTGATGGCTTTCTCAGGAGACTCCACTGAGTCAAGGTAATCGTCCATGTAAAAGTTTTCAAGGACGGCTTTTGCAGCTTCGGGGTAAAACTTGGCATTGTCTCTCGCAGTGCATTGTAATGCATAGTTGGCGCATGTGGGCGAGTCTTTAGCCCCGAATATATGGCGCGTATATTGATACACTACAACGTTAGTTGTGGGGTCCTCCCGCCACAGAAAGCGAAGTGATGGTTGATCTGATGGTAATACACCAACCTGTAGAGACATTCCCTCGATGTCGGCAGAGACGGCATATGGATGTTGTCGGAAGCGAAGAAGTACGTAAATAAGGTTTTGGAGCAGATCAGGGCCAGTGAGCAAAGATTTATTCAGTGAGGCGCCATGAAATTTTGCTGCTCCATTGAGCACCCTACGCACCTTACCCGGTTTGTTCGGGTTTAAAACCGGATGGTGGGGTAGGTACCACTCTTTATCGGACCGCTTCTCAACCTTGTGAGCGTCCGGAACCTCAATTACAAACCCCTTGTTTAGGTCTTCCTTGATGGTACTAGTTTACTTCTCTCTAAGGTCTTCATCCTTAGCCAATCGTTTTTCGAGAGATTTTAGTTGCACAAGGGATGAGAAGTAATTATTTGGGAGCTTGGTGTTATCTGCTGCCCACAGCATTCCGACATCGTATCTCAGGACATTGTGTATGTTGGTACTCTCAAGGATTTCGTGAGCCCTTGCGTCTGCTGCAGATCTTGATTCGACCTGCTTGTTTGCCCCGAATGATTCAATGTCGTACCATGATTTTACTTGACTTGCTAACTCATTGTCTTGTTCGATATTCACTTTAAAGCACGTTGAGGTTAAACACGAACTTGATGGTAACGGACCGCTTAAGACCCAACCTATGGGTAAGCGTACGGCAATGGGTGAACGCTTCTCATCGGCAGAGAAGTATTCTAAAGGGCGGATGGCATGATAGACATCTTGTCCGAGTATCATCTCAATGTCTTTATAGGAATATGTCACAGGATCAAGGACTGCTAAGTGTGGGTAAGTCTCTTGCAGGGCCTGTACATTAATTATATCAGAGCCGACGTTCAGACTCTCTTTAACGAAAGGGTTGACGGTGAATGGTTCGAAATCTTGTTGTTCTCTTGGTTTCACAGTAACTTCAACAACCCTAGTATCAACTACTTCTTCGGTATTAATACCCTTGACAGTTAGCTTTAGTGCTTTACCGTGCAAACCGAGTCTATCTGCGAGACTACCGGCCACCCAAGAGTTACTGCAGGCGGTATCACACAAAACTAAAGCCTTGGCATCTAAACCGGACGAATTGACCAACTGCAATTCAGTCACCTGAAGGAGCCCCTTAACATCAGTAACAGATGACATTGTTGTGGTCTTATTAGGCTGGAGTTGACTAGAAGTTGCTTTACTTTGACCTGTGTTGCCAGAAGGTTGAATGGTATTGGAATTTATCGACTGTTTTGTTGGAAAAACCCTATCTGCTCCATGCAATAGTGTGTTATGCGAACTATTGCACCCTTCTGCTCGGCACTTTCTTGGTTGAGGGCGCTGGCGGAATGTATGTTTGTCCCGTAAGCACGAAAAACAAAGTTTGTTATCCGCCACCAACTTAGCTCTCTGGGTTGGAGTCTTTTCCTTGAAAACTCGACACTCCCATAGCCGGTGGTTACCTTTGCATACAATGCATCGAAAGTAAGTATTTGTGGAAGCAGATGGCATTTGCTTCTTTGTTTCCCTTTGTTGCGAATTTGATGCAAACACTTTTGAGGCTGTTTTGGTCTTGGTTACTGAAGTCATGTTCTCTTCAGGTTTGGCCTTGGTTGCGCTTTGTTTCATAAGATCATGGGCCTCAGCCTTTTCTTTAAGCCAATCGTTAAAGTCTAGGAGGGTAGGCTTAACCCAGTGCTTCTTAACCGTAAAGAGTGACCATGACTCATTCATGTTCGGTGGTAACTTCTGTACCGCTTGGTTAAGTAGGGAAGCGCTCTTCAAGTCAGCATCATATGATAGTGACTTGAAAACCCCAACGAGGCTGGATATGGCTGCAGAATAGTTAATGATGTTATCACTATTGTGCATTTTAAGAGGCGGAAAGTTGCTTAGTTTATCCAAGTGTGCACTTACGACTGCCTGTGGCTGGCCAAATTTACGTTCTAAAGTCCTCAGTGCATCCTTGTACATTAAACCACAGTAAGCAAATTCGGCGATTGCAATCTTTGCTTTACCGGTGACGAGGGTTTTGAGGTATGTCAATTTAACGTCATCAGTTAGGGATTGCGAGTCAATCGCGCTTTTGAATTGACCATACCACTCGTGCCATTGTAATGGATCGCCATTATACTGAGCAAGTTTCCATTCTGGCAAGGGGTCATTTTTCTTGCTGGTTATTGCATCAGCTAATTCCCTAATCAATGACGCATTGTCCGGTATCGGTGGGGCAGGTGCAGACACCTGCGGACCACTCCAATTCAAAGGAGTGGGCCCAACATAAGGGTATGTTGGCTGGAAAACCGGAGTGGCCAGACCAGGTACAATATTACTTGTAGCTGCAATCCGGTTTTCCTGATGTGTGCCGGATTGTGATTGCATATCAATCAAAAGGGGTGAATTCGAATATATTTGTTGTGGAAAAGTAGTAACTGATGGTGCGATGTGTGCCTGTACATTTGGAGCAACATTATTTACGGTAGTAATGTCTTGGTTGACTAATGACGGTCTGTGCTGCGGAAAACGCCAATGACTCGTACTTGGCACAAAACTTTGGCCGAGAGGGATATTGGGCATATTTGGGAAAGGAGGAGCAACAGAACGTACAACTTTGTGTACTCGGTTATTACTGTTCTGAAAATTGTTGTTGACGAGAGGCTGGTTAATTAAAGGGGCGTGTGGGATGGGAGCAGTGAGGTTAGGTGCGAAGACTGGGTTCGGAATGGGAAGGACGTTAGGATGAGCGGGTTCGGAGTTATGCTGTTGAATGTTTGGACTTGGTGGGGCGCTTGGGTGCAGGGGAACGTTGATTGCGGGGGCTGGATGATTTGTTATCGGAAAAGGAGGAAGAGTGGCGTTTGGTGCTCGGGGGACAAAATTAATTTGTTGTCGGGAGCATATTTGCTGGGCCCAATTGTTCTTGGGCAGACTTGATGTTTCAGGTCCCCTGGATTGTGAAATTTGAAGTTGTGCGTTTGGAAATAACTCTGTTGCATTATTCTGATTTTTTTGCGGTGCGAACGGCTGTGGTGGAATGGGCTGTTGAATGGGTGGTGAAGAAGCCTCTGGGGCGTGTACAGAAGGCGGCTGACTATCCGCGGTTCCTTGATTAGTTATGCTTGGAAGCGCCATGCCTTGCTGGCCTGTTTGATCCATTTGCGCTCTTAGGTGCGCCTGGTACAACGCCTGTGTGTTAGCAGCAGCCAAAAAATTTTCAGGTGGGGTGTAATAAGGGTCGAGTTGCTGCAAGGTCTCATTGCTTAAAATGTAATTGCCTCGACAATTTTTTGGAATGGAATGCCTTGAAATTTCAGTGTTCTGATCTTCCACTGTTTTGCCGTTGTTGTGGCTAGGACATTCTGGAGGGTCAATCATAACCTGTGGTTCGCTAGTTTTCTCCTCATTGTGAAAACTTAAAGCAAGTGAGGTGTTGATCCAGTCTTGGACAGCCTTTTCACTTCTCATTGAGCTCCTGGCACTTGCAGTTGTTTCAGATTGGCTACCTTTAGAAACGGCGTCCAGCAATTCAAATTCTTGCAGAGTTGCCTCTGCCAACCGTTTCCTGTTGTTTTCCTCCAGTTCATCTAATTCTATTTGCTTTTTCTGTTTAGCAAGACGAATGGCTGCTTCATTTTGTTTTTCAATTTCTTCGCGCTTCATTTTAGCAATTACGTAGTCATGTTTACGCTGACTAGGTGTTTTTGACGAACGAAAGGAGGCCCTCGGTTCCTGAAACTCACTCACTTTATCATCAGCAGAGTTGATGTAGTTTCGTGCTGAAGTGAGGATCTTGTCGTTCTTGGTTGTCATTGCCTCTAAGTAACTCTAGTGAAGGAACAAGTGCACTTGGATCCTCCGTTTTTCCAGCAAATGCAATCAGGTCCTCATTTTTGTCTACAACGGTCATAAATGCTTCGTTGCACTTTGTTACTAGGCGTTCAACTTTCACTCGCCTACTTTGATTAGTTATGCAATGAAGAATATCTTCATGTATAGCATGCAATTCAGCCTCACGCTTTGACCTGGCAGCGTACAACTTTTTGACTTTTTGATCAAGACTATTAGACATCACGATGTTATTATTTCCAAAGACCAGCAAACCTACCTTTGCACACGGTTAATTATTATATGCACACTCCAAATAAATCGAAACCACGCAAAACGAACCCAACGAAAAAGACACCAAACACAGCACACTGTAGACAGTCTGTAAAACAAACCGCCCAAAGAGCAAAGAAGGTAGTCGAGCACACTGTGCCCGACAAAACAGAAGTGGAGCGCTGAACGCTATGCGCTCAACGCGGAGGGAGGCAAAGGACACACGGGAAGTCGAGCGAGCAACGCGCGACGAAACGGAGACGTTACGGACGGGAAGTCGAGCGAGCAACGCGCGACGCGACGGAAACGGGACAGACGAGAAGTCGAGCGAGCAGTGCGCGACGGAACGGAAACGGGACGTGCGGGAAAGCGGGTGGAAAACGCGCTACGCAACGAAACGGGACGGTGGGAGAGAACGGGGGGGAAATGAGGTTGGATAGAACTATGTTAGCAGACCACAGCAAAAACTCAAGCAAACAACCGAGCCGTAACTCCAGAAAAAACTTAAGTCACACCCTAGGAAGAAGGAGAGAAGCTACTGCAAGACAATCTAATATAGTTCATAATGGGTCTATAACGACAAATTTAACGACAAACTATTTTACGGCAATGCAGTAGTACACTAAAAGGATGAAAAAGTCGAGAAATTTACTAGCCGTAACTCCAGAATAAACTTAAGTCACATCCTAGCAAAACCCAAACCAAAACAAACAATCAGCGTACTAACGGTATTAAACAAACTACAGCAAAATTGAATGAACTACCTTTGTGTATTTGTAGACTAAGACAGTTGGAAAAGTCAAGAAACAATCCAGCCGTAACTCGAGAATAAACTTAAGTCACACCCTAGAAGGTAACAAGACCAAACCAACTAGCAATCATACAGGTACACACAAACATAGAGCAGCAAAATCAAAATACTACAACAGGAGGGCTAGTAAATTAGTAAAGTTGAAAAGTCAAAGAACAATCCAGCCGTAACTCGAGAATAAACTTAAGTCTCACCCTAGAAAGCTATAAGACCTAAACAACAAACCAGCATACTAGCATACTCAACATACTACAGCAAAACAACAACATAGTTTATCACATATGACATACTACACTGAAATTCAGAAAAGTAGACGGAGAAAACGAAAAGCGAAGTTTTGGGAGAGCGACGTTATTGAAAAAGGGAATACGGAGAACTGAAAATTTAAAGGACAAAAAGGACGCGCACGAAACGGTACATAAACGAGCGACGAGAAAAATTATAGGGATTCAATTGTTTTTTTTTCTTCTGTAGGCCGGAGGTTGTGAAAATTTTCACAACTTTTTCTGTGTTAATTGAGTTTCACTCAATTATCGAACTTTCTTGTTGGAGAAATTGATTTTTGACGACCTTGTCAAAATTTTATGCTTTTGTCCAATTTTACAAATTTTGGTCAATTTTTTTTGCAAATTCTTGATTACGGAACGGTATTCCAGTAAACTGGACGGTTTTAAACTCAAAAATACGGTTTATCAATGTTCGGTATTGATTTTCTTTAGTTTTAAGAATTGCCTCAAGATTGACCAAAAATTTTCGAAATTGAACGATTTAGCATTATTTTCTCTCAATTTTCTCTATATCAGAGGTACTTTTTTGATATACTAACAGACTATATCATTTTCTTGAATTTTTGGTGAATCGGCCAAAAATTTTCGAAATTGATGTTTTTTTGTCTAAAAAATTGTGGGCCCCCTTACCAATGTTTTTTACAAAATTTAGTTTAACTCTACTACACCAATGTCAGAAAAAATTCACGGGGTGGGTTTCTTGCCGTCTAAACTCCGATAAGTAAATTAAGGCACAAATTTATTCCAAAATTTATAGTTCTGTCTTACAGTTTTTTTTTGTCTGCTGCTTGTGTCGCCCACTCTCGCAGTCCAAGAGCGCCAACTCTGAACTCACGAAAACAAAACTAGCAGCTGCAATCAAGTGAGCCAGATCCACCAGCCTGTTTTATTTTCAGAACACTGTCAATAATTGGTACCAATTCCGTGCAAAGGCTGTCCTTTTCGTCCTCGAATCATTTTCATCAAGTTTTCTGGGTGAGTCGTGACGAGCGCATACGTATCCTTGCATAAAACCCGTCATCGACGAACCCCGTCATTTTGCCGTAAAATGTATTCCAGGTCAATGTTTTGCTTATTTTCTAAGATTAAACTTGTCAGCTTCTACTCAAGGTCACTTTTCGGTAGCTATTTGGGAGGTTTCGCTGTTTTCTGATCCTGCATTCTGATTAAAACCCCGAGAAACAGCTGCTATGAGCACCAACAAGCATCATATTTTTGTCATGTCATAACAAGGAAAGCTAATACGAAAAGGAAACTGACTTTGATCAGCGAGCGAACCTAACTGATCCACTTATTGATCAATGGGATTGAAACAATGGCGAATATCTAGAGGTAATCTGCTATTATAGGTATATAAGTAGACTACTTAATCAGAATTAACTATGAACCAAGTTGTGGTGAACAGATGATAAGGGTCGCGGTACCAATGTTAACTCTGATAAAACAGAAGTTCGGGCTCAATTCAAATCTTTTTCGACTATAAGAATACGTACAAAGCATAGCAACAACGTGTAAGCATTAAGACGTACAAAGCAACAAGTGGAACTTAGACGGCAAGGTTTTTTCGATGCTCTTTTACTGGTTTTTTGTCTGATGTTATTGACGTCAAATCAGTTCGTATTCAATCGGCAATTGTCTAGAAAACCTAAAAATATTAAGCCGAAAACCAGCTTAATCGATACATATCATGGTTATATTTACTTAAAATTAGGTTAAATGAACTTTTTCGGAACTTTCTATGTATATTAGAACGTTTTACACGCATTTATATTCAAATCTAAATACTCAATTCTGATTGGTTAATATTCTTTCATTTACTGCGTAACAGAGTACGCAGAAAATAAGAACCTCAAATGTTTAAACGTTCCAGCTAAAATTGGGTTATCTTTGAAAACACTGATCTCTTAAAGGTTTCGACAGAACCTGTTTAAATTCTCCCTCTATTTTTCTCGAAACATATTTGCGACAGTAAGAATTCAAAGATATTAGTGAAAACGTATTAGAGAACGATTTCTCGATAAAAGTAGAGTTGAATGGGACAATTGTTTGCGTATCGGTGGGAAATTGAACGTTCGGTATTTCGATACGTATTTGTCATTTGTGGTCTGATTTGGGAACTAACAATTTTCTTTCAAAGTTTGCCAGAGATTTTTTGTTTCATTAGTCAATTTTTAGAGTGAAAAGCTAATTCCAAATTGAATCGGAGTGGTAAACTGAAACAGAAGATAATGTTTAAAGAGATGGAGAGCATCATTGACATCTGTTAAAAGAGAAACTGTTGCACGATATCATTATGATCGTTTTTGTTCGCATTGCGCAATATAAAAGTCAAAATATTTTACCAAAAATCTTACCCGGTTTGATCAAAACTAATTCCCAATTTCTTCAGTTAATTACGTATCTGAAATGGTAATAATTGAAACAGTGAAAATGATGAAGTCTTGAGCTCATTCGGTCACAATAATCCTGGCTGTACTATCCCCCCTCGCTTTGAAAACCAATTCTGGGCTCAATCACGTATTACGTAAGGGGTTTATTAGGTCAGATTAGCCCGCTCTTCAAAAGGGGACTTAAAAGATTACACTTCATTATGTATGAGACAATCTGAGCTCTTTTGGGAAATAAATTTTCTCTCAACTTGAGAATATCACCCCTGAACGACTGTAGATTTGTGTGACTGCGCCAAAGCTGAGGTAAGAGGTAACGAGTTAATTTTTGCCCGGGAGTTAATTCAAGCCTTTCAAGACTGGGTTATTGTCTCAAATTGATGCCTCAAAATAGAAGCCATTTTTTAATCAAAAGTCATGCTGGCTGATTATAATTTTGGGCTCAAAGGTTCAGAGCTCCCAAGGCTTTTAAAGGGTTCCAAGCAATGCGTGTATAAATCGGTTGGTTAGAAACATGCCAAAAATTGTCACTTTTACATTTCTGATGAATCGGAGGTTAAATTAGTGTAACAAAAGTGGTGGTCTTGTACTTTGAGTGTTTCTATTTTGCATTAATAAGATATACTATTTTGCGGCGTCCTCGTAATCAAAAGCTTTCAAGTTTAGCTCAAATGCGGCTCCAAAGTTGCATGGAAGCAGACGAACAAACTTGAACCCTTGAAACTCATAAGAAAAGGAGTTGTTAATAATTGATAAACTGTTATGTTTATGGGAAAATACTATAGTCACAAACACAGTTTAAATAGAGAAAGAGGAAGGTATATTCATTTATTATCCATATCTCTTAAACGAGCTTTGCGTCATCAGAAAATTATTTCTCCTAAAAATCATAGCGGGAATGAGTTTTTGAATATCGTTTTCGAGCAAACGTGTCTGGCTCCGTTGATTACACTTGAGTGTCCCAGAAAAAAATAATCAGGGAATATGCTAGGTAGATTTAGTTCAATCAGGACATAATGTTTCAAATCTCAATATGCAAAACCTAAAATTATTCACACCAGGATCAATAAAGTCAGAAAAGGTACAAGTCAGAAAAGGTACATGTTCTCTGCCGTTGGTTCTATTAAATTTACGTATACAAATAGGCAAAGTGTCCGAAGAACCATTTCAGGGGGGACTGATCGGTCATTATTCAATAACTTCAACATCCACTGACTGTTTCATCAATAGCCCCAACCGAGTAAATTGGGGATAGTTATCTAGTAAGATCTTGTAAGATTCTGTCAGAACCTTACTAGAGGATGCATCGTCTTAAAAGATTTTCTGACAGGATCTTAGAAGATAAGCATTTGTCTTACCAGATTCTTACAAGATAAGCATTCGTCTTGCAAGAT
Source organism: Convolutriloba macropyga (assembly GCF_964194025.1). Taxonomy (NCBI): domain Eukaryota; kingdom Metazoa; phylum Xenacoelomorpha; order Acoela; family Convolutidae; genus Convolutriloba; species Convolutriloba macropyga. The sequence goes on from NW_027452036.1 coordinate 19,293, forward strand.
TCTTTCAAGATTACAGTTCGTCTCACATTGCAAAACATCAGCAAATTTGGAAACAATCGACATAGAACAAAAAGCATTGCATGTTTGGTTTTTGATAGTGTGAAGCCTTAAAACTAAATATGTGCACATTTTTGTGACAAATACATTGAAACCAAGTAATAATCAAAACGAAAAAATAAAATTGTTTCACTGTGTCAGTCCACATTGAGTGTCATAAAAATACATCTAAATTAAAAACTATTAATAAGCATTTTCTTCCGAACGGCACAGTCAAAAGAATATGATAAAGCTATAATGAATTACTTTCAGAAGTCAAATATTTCTGGCATTAAGCCAAAATTGAATATTAAAAATATTAACAGGAATTGGAAATTGAGTTTGTTATCTTGCTTGTCAATTTGCAAATAAATGCAAAAAATGCTGAAATACGCGCAAGCATTTCTCTATTTTTAATACAAAAAATTATATAGAAAAAACAAAAAAAACAATGGGAATGCAGCTCAACCGGAACAAACTCACAAGAATCTCACGAAATGACCATTCATCTTGTAAGAATTTTGCAAGATCGTATAAGATAACCATCTTTTAAAAGAATCTTAGAAGATAACCATCCCCCTCACGCCCTGGGCACTCTTTGTTTAGAAAGTTGACAAGTATGCATATAAAGGAACAAATGTTCATTCCATTTAGATTTTCTAAGGTTTCACA
>NW_027452037.1:0-32922 GCF_964194025.1 Convolutriloba macropyga
GTTATAGTTATAGTTATAGTTATAGTTATAGTTATAGTTATAGTTATAGTTATAGTTATAGTTATTTATAGTTATAGTTATAGTTATAGTTATAGTTATAGTTATAGTTATAGTTATAGTTATAGTTATAGTTATAGTTATAGTTATAGTTATAGTTATAGTTATAGTTATAGTTATAGTTATAGTTATAGTTATAGTTATAGTTATAGTTATAGTTATATAGTTATAGTTATAGTTATAGTTATAGTTATAGTTATAGTTATAGTTATAGTTATAGTTATAGTTATAGTTATAGTTATAGTTATAGTTTAGTTATAGTTATAGTTATAGTTATAGTTATAGTTATAGTTATAGTTATAGTTATAGTTATAGTTATAGTTATAGTTATAGTTATAGTTATAGTTATAGTTATAGTTATAGTTATAGTTATAGTTATAGTTATAGTTATAGTTATAGTTATGGTTATAGTTATAGTTATAGTTATATTATAGTAATATTATAGTTATAGTTATAGTTATAGTTATAGTTATAGTTATAGTTAATATTATAGTTATAGTTATAGTTATAGTTATAGTTATAGTATAGTTATAGTTATAGTTATAGTTATAGTTATAGTTATAGTTATAGTTATAGTTATAGTTATAGTTATAGTTATAGTTATAGTTATAGTTATAGTTATAGTTATAGTTATAGTTATAGTTATAGTTATAGTTATAGTTATAGTTATAGTTATAGTTATAGTTATAGTTATAGTTATAGTTATAGTTATAGTTATAGTTATAGTTATAGTTATAGTTATAGTTATAGTTATAGTTATAGTTATAGTTATAGTTATAGTTATAGTTATAGTTATAGTTATAGTTATAGTTATAGTTATAGTTATAGTTATAGTTATAGTTATAGTTATAGTTATAGTTATAGTTATAGTTATAGTTATAGTTATAGTTATAGTTATAGTTATAGTTATAGTTATAGTTATAGTTATACCCAGTGCTCGAACCCACGACATCCACGCCAAGTCCAGGCAAGATCTTGGATTTCCACGATACCAATTCCAAGTCCACGCAAGATCTTGGATTCTTCAAGAACCACACGAGGGTTTCCAGGATCTTAGCAGGAACTTGCGTGGGTTTCCAAGTTTTACTTTTTTTTACAAATGCTTCAATTTTATCCGAAAATTACTCACAAAGACAAAATTTTGGTTCGATTGCCCTGAATAACAGTCAAAACTTAGAAAAAAAAACATTTTAATTTCGAGCCCACAGCAGCATTTCCAAGATCTTGACAGGATCTTGACAAGATTTTACGTGGTTTCTCAAGATTTCGACTTCCCTTATTTTCGTCAAAACGGTGCCTTATACGTGCCAACCTAACTCAGCGAAGACAGTTTTTGTTTGATTTTTTTGGCGATAACAAAAAAATGCTTTAAGGTTGAAAAAAAGTATGATTGAGTTCATGTCTGACAAACATGTTTGTAACCTACGAAGCCCAAATTGAAATAATAACCTAGATGCCTTAGATTTCTCCTTGGCAGGCTTCCAATGTATACATTTCCTCAATTTGTGATGAGGACAATAGTTTTCAGGAATGATAATTAAATTCCTGAATTCCAAATTTTCACGATTTTGTCCGCCATGGACGTGATATAGTAGAGTTGTCAATTCTATGCTTCAGATAAAGTAATCAACTTTTCCCCATTCATTAATGAAAATCTCAATAATAATTTTTCGACACGTTTCTATCTTTTTCAATGGGTATCGTAGCAAACCGTACCCGTCCATGAGCGATTTTTTTTTATTTGAAACACAACTTCTCTTTCCGAAACGTCTTTATATACAAGGAGAAGATTGTTTTCTTTTCTAGATAGATCAGAAACAACTAAACCGCTCCTCACAGAGCATGCAAGCTGTTGATGCATGTAGTGTAATGTGTTGGTCCTGAAAATTTATAGTCGAACGGTTATTTAAGGTTGATTCCTGAATAACATGTCTATCTTCAAATTTTATTGATTGTGTTGTGTTTTGGTAAATGAAGAGGATTTTCTGCGTGCTATTTGCGTTCTCCATACAATATTCTAGTCCATGAAACAAAAGATACCAGTGATTGCTGTTAATTCAACAATTTACTTTTTTCATGATTTCGGCAAATTTCGGAGACTGTTGTTTTGTGTCAAACACACAAAACATCATAGCCTTCATGGCGAGGTGCGAATTTTTTTCCCACCTTATCATGAAGGTTTGACTCAACCAGGAACGCAAAGATAGACTGGAATTAGCCCCAGAAACACGACAGTTGTGCCATTAAACGCCGTCAAGCGTGTTTTTCGTTAATTTTGGGCTTTTAAAATAGCTGAAAAAGTTGGGTGTAATTCAGCAATTTGCTAATAACACCCAAAGTACTCTTCCAAAAAAATAGATCACTGGAAAACTGGATTACAGTAATATAGAAGCGGTAACGACATACGGTCCTCAAGTAGCTTCCATTTTTTGAAGTCTTGCAGATTTAGATTTATAGAGGTACAATTTGTTGTTTTAATGATAAGCAGTCAAGTGCTTAGCAAAATTCTACCAACATAGTCTCATTGTATTGGCATTGTAACCGTCTGGCTTGTCATATATTGTACTATCCTAATTCGGCCTGGTAAAAAAGTTATTGATTGCTTAATTTTGAAAAAAAAGTCACCATTTCAGGTGATATTGGTGTTCACCAAATATGCGTACCTCAAAATACCATAGTATTCCTACAAGTATTGGTTTGTTGAATTTGTATTGTAGTAGGGATTAACCTCATACACATTTTTATCTGGTTTTAGGGAGTTGAGTGGGTCATTTTTTGCTCTGTAGGCGCCGAACCTCGACTTTCGGCCAATTTCGGCCAATTCGGCGTAGACATAATGTTGAATTTTTTTGATTCAAGATTACATATTATAGTGTTTTAGATTGCTCAGTTAATGGGGAGTATCACTATAAACAGATTGTACCTTTTTTACTAATTTTGAAGGTTTATTTTAGCGAAACTTGATATTTGGTAGTCAAAATAGGTCATTTGACCAAATGAATGAGTGAAGTGGTGTTGTTTGCAATTGAACAAGTTTTTGGGCGTGAGTTTTGTGTTTTCTAGACACTATTTAGTTTGCTGAAGCTAATTGTATCAAACAATGGCATTAATTCAACAATTTTTCTTTTTCAACCATTTCATCAAATTTCTGTGGATGTTGTTTTACGTCAAAACACACAAAACATCATAACCTTCATGGTGAGGTGGGAAATTTTTTTCCCACCTCACCATGAAGGTTTGCCGTGACCTAAAACATGGAAGTGGACCAGAATTACACCCACAAATACGCCGGGAACGCTGTTTCACGTCGTTTTTCGTCGGTTCCGGAGATCTTGGGCTTCGGTTTTAGCCCAAAAAATGGGGTACAGAACAGTATTTTGTTAATATCTGCTAAAGTACTGGACCAAATGAACCGGGAGTGGTCACATTTTGTTGGTGTTGAACCCTTCTTGCTTGCGTGTTTTGGTTATCCCCGAAAACGGCTCGGCTAAAAAGTTATTTTGGGGTAACTATGCAAAAAATGCCAATTTTAGTACATTTTGGGTCACCCAAATTTCGGTACCTTAAAACAGTGGATTTAAGGTACATATTATAGTGTTTTAGAATCCACAGATAGTGGGGAGTAATTCCCTGTACAAATCATAGGGTGCTTTCTGGAGTCTCGAAGGTCAATTTTAGCTCTGCAGCTCATTTCTTCTTCCATTTTGGGGTCCTGGTACGACGCCTTATTTTTGATATATCTCCACGTAGAGTGCACTGATTTTTGATTTTTTTGCATAGTTGAACCGGTCATGAGCCGAGCTTTCAGCCTATATATATATTACTTATAGCGTTTTCTGGACCAGTTTGGAAATATTGACCGGTACAGGGACAGGCAGTTTTGGCCATATTGGAGAGAAGACCCACCTGCCGAGTCGATAAGAACTTGTTCAAAAATGTTGTAGAAGGTTAAAATATGGCTGGGTAGATCCCCTGTGACATGGCAAAGGTTGTCACAAAATTTGGTTGTTATAACCAAACTCCTTGGTTATGAGTTTGATGAGTTCGGGTGGGAAGACTTGCGCTTCTGAAGCATATGGTACGGTACCTTTATTCCTTAATATCTCCCGATTGAGCCGTTCAATCAAGATTTCATTTCAATATTCTAGTAGAATTTTTAATGAGCTTTCTAACAGTATATTATACGTTTCATATGTTGCTCTCACTTTCGAGATATTGACCATTGCGGATCAGGTCATTTTGGCCCAGGAGGACCACTTCTTCTCCACGTTTTGGGTCAGATCTTGGCTCCAGATGGCCCAATCACTCCAAAATTGGTCGTGTTATGTCTGGTATAATGTCCTATAACTTATATCAACCGGTAATGTGGTTCGATAAATGCGAACCACATATTTTTTTATATATACTACTAATAAACTAGTAATCCCGTCCCATAGGCGGTGTTACCGCAAAGGTGCGCCCCGTTGAGACGCTGGTTGGTCAGCTCCCTCCCCTATTGCACCTTGTTTTTCCCCATAGGATCTCTAGGAACAATCTGTGCTGCGCACAGACTTTTGTGAGCGTTCTTGTGTGTGTTTTTGTTGTTTTAAATTGACGTACTTCTCATATGTATACCTCATTTCAGGTTGTTATAAATATGTCAAACTTTCTGCAAAGTTATAAAATTCCTCGAAAAAGTGAAAGATTGCCATATAAACAGTCTCAATCAATTGAGATATTTGATCACCCGGTGGTCGAAAAGGTCAGTTATGAAGTTTTTTAATGCATGTATGCTTGTACGCAGCAATGCTGCCGAATAATAGCGCGGGAGACCCCTGCATTTTCTCGGTAGCATTAATGGACTTTTTCTTAAGCATGCAAACCTCAAATAACATGTAATCATGGTTCTATGGATTACTAAACGTGTTTAATTGCCCTCAAACAAAGTTTGTAGCAATTATATTAGTCCTCAGGTCTATTATATGCGATGGCCTGACACATTGTTTCGTCTGACCCATTTGACTTTTCGTCGCACTCCCCTCACGCCCTACAGCCCACTATCACCCTACAGCTGTTTATAATCGGTCCACCCGGTCCATCAATGCACGCATCATTTTTTTATTGAGAGCCTTTTGAAAATTTTAATCTATTTTAGCTCTTTTATTCGTTATCTGGAAAGAAGCATTCTTTATTCATACAAAACTGTATTTTTTGTTACTTAAAACGGAAATTGGAATTTTCTTCTGCTTAGAGCTCCTAAAATAAGCTTACAGTGCTAGTCAAGCCAACTTTTTGTCATGAAGCATCTTTTAAGTGGCTGGACTTGAAAACATTTTTCAAAACGCTTAATGCTTCTTTTTTTGGAAAGTTTTGTTGTCATTTTTCGGGCAAAAAGTTATATGAAGTCAATACCCTTGTAACCCTGATTTTCTAGGCTGGATACGCGTAGAATGCAAGCATCAAATTTTTATTGCGGGTAATTTTGAAAATTTCACTCTATTTTAGCCGTTTCTTTCTTTTTCTGGAAAGAAGCATTCTTTATTTGGACAAAACTCCCTATTTTTTGTTACTTAAAACGGAAATTGGAATTTTCTTCTAATTAGAGCTCCTAAAATAAGCTTACAGTGCTAGTCAAGCGAACTTTTTGTCATGAACCATCTTTTAAGTGGCTGGACTTGAAAACATTTTTCAAAACGCTTAATGCTTCTTTTTTTTAGAAAGTTTTGTTGTCATTTTTCGGTCAAAAAGTTATATGAAGTCAATGCGCTTGTAACCCTGATTTTCTAGGCTGGATAAGCGTAGAATGAGCGCATCAAATTTTTATTGCGGATAATTTTGAAAATTTCACTTTATTTTAGCCGTTTCTTTCGTTATCTCGAAAGAAGCATTCTTTTCTTGGACAAAACTCTCTATTTTTCGTTACTGAAAACGGAAATAGGATTTTTCTTCTGCTTAGGGCTCCTAAAATAGGCTTTCAGTGCTAGTCAAGTGAATTTTCTGTCATGAAACATCCTGTAAGTGGATGGACTTGAAAACATTTTTCAAAACGATTAATGCTTCTTTTTTTTTAATAAGTCTTGTCCTCATTTTTCGGTCAAAAGGTTATATGAAGTCAATGCGCTTATAACCCTGACTTTCTAGGCTGGATACGCGTAGAATGCATGCATCAAGTTTTTATTCCGGGTAATTTTGAAAAATTCACTCTATTTTAGCCGTTTCTTTCGTTTTCTCGAAAGAAGCATTGTTTTTTTTGGACAAAGCTCTCTATTTTTTGTTACTAAAAACGGAAATAGGATTTTTCTTCTGTTTAGGGCTCCTAAAATAGGCTTTCAGTGCTAGTCAAGTGAATTTTCTGTCATGAAACATCCTGTAAGTGGATGGACTTCAAAACATTTTTCAAAACGCTTAATGCTTCTTTTTTTTTAGAAAGTTTTGTTATTTTTCGAACAAAATGTTTTCCTTATTTTTTGCTTTTTCTCATTTTTTGGCACAAAACGCAAACATACTGGTCTAACCAATTCTGAATCTGCAAAAGATTTGGTCAGAATAAGTGTTTTGGAAGAAAAGTTAGATTTGTGGTGGAATTTGCAATTTGACCGCACAAGACGCTAAAACTTACAGGCTCAGTTTTTTCGTTATTTTTTGCTTTTTCTCAAATTTTGGCACAAAACGCAAACATACTGGTCTAACCAATTCTGAATCTGCAAAAGATTTGGTCAGAATAAGTGTTTTGGAAGAAAAGTTAGATTTGTGGTGGAAATTGCAAATTGACCGCACAAGACGCTAAAACTTAGAGGCTCAGTGTTTTCGTTATTTTTTGCTTTTTCTTAATTTTTGGCACAAAACGCAAACATACTGGTCTAACCAATTCTGAATCTGCAAAAGATTTGTTCAGAATAAGTGTTTTGGAAGAAAAGTTAGATTTGTGGTGGAAATTGCAATTTGCCGCACAAGACGCTAAAACTACAGGCTCAGTGTTTTCGTTATTTTTTGCTTTTTCTCGATTTTTGGCACAAAATGCAAACATACTAGTCCAACCAGTTCTGAATCTGCAAAAAAATTGGTCAGAATAAGTGTTTTGGCAGAAAAGTTGGATTTAGGTTGGAAATTACATTTTGCCGTATAAGACGCTAAAATTTAAAGTCTCAATGTTTCAGTTAATGTTCGCTTTTTCTCGCTTTTTGGCGCAAAACGCAATCATACTAGTCCAACCAGTTCTGAATCTGCAAAAGAATTGGTCAGAATAAGTGTTTTGGCAGAAAAGTTGGATTTGTGGTGGAAATTACAAATTGCCGTATAAGACGATAAAATTTGAAGTCTCAATGTTTTCGTTAATATTTGCTTTTTCTCGCTTTTTGTCGCAAACCGCAATCATACTAGTCCAGCCATTTCTGAGTCTTCAAAAGAATTGGTCAGAATAAGTGTTTTGGCAGAAAAGTTGGATTTGCTCTATTTTACTCTATTTTAGCCTTTTCTTTCGTTTTCTCGAAAGAAGCATTCTTTATTTCGACAAAACCCTCTATTTTTCAATACTATAAAGAGAAATAGGAATTTTCTTCTGTTTATGGCTCCTAAAATAAGCTTACAGTGCTAGTTAAGTGAAGTTTTTGCCATGAAGAATCTCTTATTGGCTGGACTTGAAAACTTTTCTCAAAACGCTTAATGCTTCTTTTTTTTTAGAAAGTTTCGTTCTCATTTTTTGGTTCAAAAAAACAGTTTGAAGTCGATGGGCTTGTAACCCTAATTTTGTAGGCTAAATACGCGTAGAATGCACGCATCAATTTTTTCTTGCGGCTAATTTTGAAAATTTTACTCTATTTTAGCCTTTTCTTTCTTTTTCTCGAAAGAAGCATTCTTTATTTCGACAAAACCCTCTATTTTTCAATACTATAAAGAGAAATAGGAATTTTCTTCTGTTTAGGGCTCCTAAAATAAGCTTACAGTGCTAGTTAAGTGAAGTTTTTGCCATGAAGAATCTCTGATTGGCTGGACTTGAAAACTTTTTTCAAAACGCTTAATGCTTCTTTTTTTTTAGAAAGTTTCGTTCTCATTTTTTGGTTCAAAAAACAGTTTGAAGTCGATGGGCTTGTAACCCTAATTTTGGTAGGCTAAGTACGCGTAGAATGCAAGCATCAATTTTTTCTTGCGGCTAATTTTGAAAATTTTACTCTATTTTAGCCTTTTCTTCCGTTTTCTCGAAAGAAGCATTCTTTATTTCGACAAAACTCTCTATTTTTCAATACTATAAAGAGAAATAGGAATTTTCTTCTGTTTAGGGCTCCTAAAATAAGCTTACAGTGCTAGTTAAGTGAAGTTTTTGTCATGAAGCATCTCGTAAGTGGCTGGACTTGAAAACATTTTTCAAAACGCTTAATGCTTCTTTTTTTTAGAAAGTTTCGTTCTCATTTTTTGGTTCGAAGAATAGTTTGAAGTCGATGGGCTTGTAACCCTAATTTTTTAGGCTAAATACGCGTAGAATGCACGCATCAATTTTTTCTTGCGGCTAATTTTGAAAATTTTACTCTATTTTAGCCTTTTCTTTCTTTTTCTCGAAAGAAGCATTCTTTATTTCGACAAAACCCTCTATTTTTCAATACTATAAAGAGAAATAGGAATTTTCTTCTGTTTAGGGCTCCTAAAAAAGCTTACAGTGCTAGTTAAGTGAAGTTTTTGCCATGAAGAATCTCTGATTGGCTGGACTTGAAAACTTTTTTCAAAACGCTTAATGCTTCTTTTTTTTTAGAAAGTTTCGTTCTCATTTTTTGGTTCAAAAAACAGTTTGAAGTCGATGGGCTTGTAACCCTAATTTTGGTAGGCTAAATACGCGTAGAATGCAAGCATCAATTTTTTCTTGCGGCTAATTTTGAAAATTTTACTCTATTTTAGCCTTTTCTTCCGTTTTCTCGAAAGAAGCATTCTTTATTTCGACAAAACTCTCTATTTTTCAATACTATAAAGAGAAATAGGAATTTTCTTCTGTTTAGGGCTCCTAAAATAAGCTTACAGTGCTAGTTAAGTGAAGTTTTTGTCATGAAGCATCTCGTAAGTGGCTGGACTTGAAAACATTTTTCAAAACGCTTAATGCTTCTTTTTTTTAGAAAGTTTCTTTCTCATTTTTTGGTTCGAAGAATAGTTTGAAGTCGATGGGCTTGTAACCCTAATTTTGTAGGCTAAATACGCGTAGAATGCACGCATCAATTTTTTCTTGCGGCTAATTTTAAAAATTTTACTCTATTTTAGCCTTTTCTTTCTTTTTCTCGAAAGAAGCATTCTTTATTTCGACAAAACCCTCTATTTTTCAATACTATGAAGAGAAATAGGAATTTTCTTCTGTTTAGGGCTCCTAAAATAAGCTTACAGTGCTAGTTAAGTGAAGTTTTTGCCATGAAGAATCTCTGATTGGCTGGACTTGAAAACTTTTTTCAAAACGCTTAATGCTTCTTTTTTTTTAGAAAGTTTCGTTCTCATTTTTTGGTTCAAAAAACAGTTTGAAGTCGATGGGCTTGTAACCCTAATTTTGGTAGGCTAAATACGCGTAGAATGCAAGCATCAATTTTTTCTTGCGGCTAATTTTGAAAATTTTACTCTATTTTAGCCTTTTCTTCCGTTTTCTCGAAAGAAGCATTCTTTATTTCGACAAAACTCTCTATTTTTCAATACTATAAAGAGAAATAGGAATTTTCTTCTGTTTAGGGCTCCTAAAATAAGCTTACAGTGCTAGTTAAGTGAAGTTTTTGTCATGAAGCATCTCGTAAGTGGCTGGACTTGAAAACATTTTTCAAAACGCCTAATGCTTCTTTTTTTTAGAAAGTTTCGTTCTCATTTTTTGGTTCGAAGAATAGTTTGAAGTCGATGGGCTTGTAACCCTGATTTTGTAGGCTGGATACGAGTTGATTGCACGCATCATTTTTTTTATATAGGAAAACAATCCTAATCAAGAGAATTCGAGAAAGCGTGGCTTCGAAAACGCCTTTCATGCACCAATCTCATTCCAGTTTTCGGAGTTCACGCCGACGATTAAAGGTACAATGGGCGCCGCAAAACTGGAGCTGAGGCAACTTTACCCAAAAGTTGTTAAGGTCTGTTTCTTAAACTCACGAAAAAAAGCAGAAAAGGAGGGAAAATTGAAGGGCTGGCTCAACTTCCATAATCCCACGGACTGCCGTGAAACATATAATGAAATGTTGGAACACCCCCAAAAAGGAATCGTTGTTGGGGGTTTGGCACTTGTCAGGAGGCCCCCTTTTATCATCACTACAACCCAATAAACACAAGATCCTGAAGACAATACCAACCAACTTTGAAAAAGATCTGAAATTTGATAAGAGAATCAAGCATTTGTAAAGTTATTTGTAAATATTACTTAGTTTGATCTTTTGTCTCGCAATTTCTTCTATTTAAAGTTCCTGAATTGAGTTCATATTGCTAGCCAGGTGGTCATTTTGGCGTCAAGCATTCCGTAAATGGCCCGACTTGAAAGCTTTTTTCAAAACTCTTGATGCCTCTTTTTTTTAGAAAGTTTTGTTCTCATTTTTCGGTCAAAAGTTATTTGAAGTCAATGCGATTGTAACCCTGTTTTTCTAGGCTGGATACGCGTAGAATGCACTTATGAAATTTTTATTGCGGGTAATTTTGAAAATTTCACTCTATTTTAGCCGTTTCTTTCGTTTTCTCGAAAGAAGCATTCTTTATTTGGACAAAACTTTCTATTTTTCGTTACCAAAAACGGAAATAGGATTTTTCTTCTGTTTAGGGCTCCTAAAATAGGCTTTCAGTGCTAGTCAAGTGAATTTTCTGTCATGAAACATCCTGTAAGTGGATGGACTTGAAAACATTTTTCAAAACGCTTAATGCTTCTTTTTTTTAGTAAGTTTTGTTCTCATTTTTTGGTCAAAAAGTTATATGAGTTCAATGCGCTTGTAACCCTGCTTTTCTAGGCTGGATACGCGTAGAATGCACGCAACAATATTTTTTTGCGGGTAATTTTGAAAATTTCACTCTATTTTAGCCGGTTCTTTCGTTTTCTCGAAAGAAGCATTCTTTATTTGGACAAAACTCTCTATTTTTCGTTACTAAAAACGGAAATAGGATTTTTCTTCTGTTTAGTGCTCCTAAAAAAAGCTTTCAGTGCTAGTCAAGTGAATTTTCTTTTATGAAACATCCTGTAAGTGGATGGACTTGAAAACATTTTTCAAAACGCTTAATGCTTCTTTTTTTTAGTAAGTTTTGTTCTCATTTTTTGGTCAAAAAGTTATATGAGTTCAATGCGCTTGTAACCCTGCTTTTCTAGGCTGGATACGCGTAGAATGCACGCAACAATATTTTTTTGCGGGTAATTTTGAAAATTTCACTCTATTTTAGCCGTTTCTTTCGTTTTCTCGAAAGAAGCATTCTTTATTTGGACAAAACTCTCTATTTTTCGTTACTAAAACGAAAATAGGATTTTTCTTCTGTTTAGGGCTCCTAAATCAAGTTTTAAGTGCTAGTAAAGTAACTTTTCTTTCCTGAAACATCCTGTAAGTGGATAGACTTGAAAACATTTTTCAAAACGCTTAATGCTTCTTTTTTTTAGAAAGCTTTGTTCTCATTTTTCGGTCAAAAAGTTATTTGAAGTCAAAGCGCTTGTAACCCCTTTTTTAGGCTGGACACGCGTAGAATGCGCGCATCAAATTTTTATTGCGGCTAATTTTGAAAATTTCATTTTATTTTAGCCGTTTCTTTCGTTTTCTCGAAAGAAGCATTCTTTATTTGGACAAAACTTTCTATTTTTCGTTACCAAAAACGGAAATAGGATTTTTCTTCTGTTAAGGGCTCCTAAAATAGGCTTTCAGTGCTAGTCAAGTGAATTTTCTGTCATGAAACATCCTGTAAGTGGATGGACTTGAAAACATTTTTCAAAACGCTTAATGCTTCTTTTTTTTAGTAAGTTTTGTTCTCATTTTTTGGTCAAAAAGTTATATGAGTTCAATGCGCTTGTAACCCTGCTTTTCTAGGCTGGATACGCGTAGAATGCACGCAACAATATTTTTTTGCGGGTAATTTTGAAAATTTCACTCTATTTTAGCCGGTTCTTTCGTTTTCTCGAAAGAAGCCTTCTTTATTTGGACAAAACTCTCTTTTTTTCGTTACTAAAAACGGAAATAGTATTTTTCTTCTGTTTAGTGCTCCTAAAAAAAGCTTTCAGTGCTAGTCAAGTGAATTTTCTTTTATGAAACATCCTGTATGTGGATGGACTTGAAAACATTTTTCAAAACGCTTAATGCTTCTTTTTTTTAGAAAGCTTTGTTGTCATTTTTCGGTCAAAAAGTTATTTGAAGTCAATGCGCTTTTAACCCTGTTTGTCTCGGCTGGCTACGCGTAGAATTCACGCATCAAATTTTTATTGCGGTTAAATTTGAAAATTTCACTTTATTTTAGCCGTTTCTTTCGTTTTCTCGAAAGAAGCATTCTTTATTTGGACAAAACTCTCTATTTTTCGTTACTAAAACGAAAATAGGATTTTTCTTCTGTTTAGGGCTCCTAAATCAAGTTTTAAGTGCTAGTAAAGTAACTTTTCTTTCCTGAAACATCCTGTAAGTGGATAGACTTGAAAACATTTTTCAAAACGCTTAATGCTTCTTTTTTTTAGTAAGTTTTGTTCTCATTTTTTGGTCAAAAAGTTATATGAGTTCAATGCGCTTGTAACCCTGCTTTTCTAGGCTGGATACGCGTAGAATGCACGCAACAATATTTTTTTGCGGGTAATTTTGAAAATTTCACTCTATTTTAGCCGTTTCTTTCGTTTTCTCGAAAGAAGCATTCTTTATTTGGACAAAACTCTCTATTTTTCGTTACTAAAACGAAAATAGGATTTTTCTTCTGTTTAGGGCTCCTAAATCAAGTTTTAAGTGCTAGTAAAGTAACTTTTCTTTCCTGAAACATCCTGTAAGTGGATAGACTTGAAAACATTTTTCAAAACGCTTAATGCTTCTTTTTTTTAGAAAGCTTTGTTCTCATTTTTCGGTCAAAAAGTTATTTGAAGTCAAAGCGCTTGTAACCCCTTTTTTAGGCTGGACACGCGTAGAATGCGCGCATCAAATTTTTATTGCGGCTAATTTTGAAAATTTCATTTTATTTTAGCCGTTTCTTTCGTTTTCTCGAAAGAAGCATTCTTTATTTGGACAAAACTTTCTATTTTTCGTTACCAAAAACGGAAATAGGATTTTTCTTCTGTTAAGGGCTCCTAAAATAGGCTTTCAGTGCTAGTCAAGTGAATTTTCTGTCATGAAACATCCTGTAAGTGGATGGACTTGAAAACATTTTTCAAAACGCTTAATGCTTCTTTTTTTTAGTAAGTTTTGTTCTCATTTTTTGGTCAAAAAGTTATATGAGTTCAATGCGCTTGTAACCCTGCTTTTCTAGGCTGGATACGCGTAGAATGCACGCAACAATATTTTTTTGCGGGTAATTTTGAAAATTTCACTCTATTTTAGCCGGTTCTTTCGTTTTCTCGAAAGAAGCATTCTTTATTTGGACAAAACTCTCTATTTTTCGTTACTAAAAACGGAAATAGGATTTTTCTTCTGTTTAGTGCTCCTAAAAAAAGCTTTCAGTGCTAGTCAAGTGAATTTTCTTTCATGAAACATCCTGTAAGTGGATGGACTTGAAAACATTTTTCAAAACGCTTAATGCTTCTTTTTTTTAGTAAGTTTTGTTCTCATTTTTTGGTCAAAAAGTTATATGAGTTCAATGCGCTTGTAACCCTGCTTTTCTAGGCTGGATACGCGTAGAATGCACGCAACAATATTTTTTTGCGGGTAATTTTGAAAATTTCACTCTATTTTAGCCGTTTCTTTCGTTTTCTCGAAAGAAGCATTCTTTATTTGGACAAAACTCTCTATTTTTCGTTACTAAAACGAAAATAGGATTTTTCTTCTGTTTAGGGCTCCTAAATCAAGTTTTAAGTGCTAGTAAAGTAACTTTTCTTTCCTGAAACATCCTGTAAGTGGATAGACTTGAAAACATTTTTCAAAACGCTTAATGCTTCTTTTTTTTAGAAAGCTTTGTTCTCATTTTTCGGTCAAAAAGTTATTTGAAGTCAAAGCGCTTGTAACCCCTTTTTTAGGCTGGACACGCGTAGAATGCGCGCATCAAATTTTTATTGCGGCTAATTTTGAAAATTTCATTTTATTTTAGCCGTTTCTTTCGTTTTCTCGAAAGAAGCATTCTTTATTTGGACAAAACTCTCTATTTTTCGTTACTAAAAACGGAAATAGGATTTTTCTTCTGTTTAGGGCTCCTAAAAAAAGCTTTCAGTGCTAGTCAAGTGAGTTTTTGTTCATGAAACATCCTGTAAGTGTATAGACTTGAAAACATTTTTCAAAACGCTTAATGCTTCTTTTTTTTTAGAAAATTTTGTTCTCATTTTTCGGTCAAAAAGTTATTTGAAGTCAATGCGCTTGGAACCCTGTTTTTCTAGGCTGGATACGCGTAGAATGCCCGCATCAAATCTTTATTGCGGGTAAGTTTGAAAATTTCACTCTATTTTAGCCGTTTCTTTCGTTTTCTCGAAAGAAGCATTCTTTATTTGGACAAAACTCTCTATTTTTCGTTACTAAAAACGAAAATAGGATTTTTCTTCTGTTTAGGGCTCCTAAATCAAGTTTTAAGTGCTAGTAAAGTAACTTTTCTTTCCTGAAACATCCTGTAAGTGGATAGACTTGAAAACATTTTTCAAAACGCTTAATGCTTCTTTTTTTTAGAAAGCTTTGTTCTCATTTTTCGGTCAAAAAGTTATTTGAAGTCAAAGCGCTTGTAACCCCTTTTTTAGGCTGGACACGCGTAGAATGCGCGCATCAAATTTTTATTGCGGCTAATTTTGAAAATTTCATTTTATTTTAGCCGTTTCTTTCGTTTTCTCGAAAGAAGCATTCTTTATTTGGACAAAACTCTCTATTTTTCGTTACTAAAAACGGAAATAGGATTTTTCTTCTGTTTAGGGCTCCTAAAAAAAGCTTTCAGTGCTAGTCAAGTGAATTTTTGTTCATGAAACATCCTGTAAGTGTATAGACTTGAAAACATTTTTCAAAACGCTTAAGGCTTCTTTTTTTTAGAAAATTTTGTTCTCATTTTTCGGTCAAAAAGTTATTTGAAGTCAATGCGCTTGGAACCCTGTTTTTCTAGGCTGGATACGCGTAGAATGCACGCATCAAATCTTTATTGCGGGTAAGTTTGAAAATTTCACTCTATTTTAGCCGTTTCTTTCGTTTTCTCGAAAGAAGCATTCTTTATTTGGACAAAACTCTCTATTTTTCGTTACTAAAAATGGAAATAGGATTTTTCTTCTGTTAAGGGCTCCTAAAATGAGCTTTCAGTGTTAGTCAAGTGAATTTTCTTTCATGAAACATCCTGTAAGTGGATGGACTTGAAAACATTTTTCAAAACGCTTAATGCTTCTTTTTTTTTAGAAGGTTTTGTTCTCATTTTCGGTCAAAAAATTATTTGAAGTCAATGCGCTTGTGACCCTGTTTTTCAAGGCTGGATATGCGTAGAGTGCAAGCATCAAATTTTTATTGCAGGTAATTTTGAAAATTTCACTCTATTTTAGCCGTTTCTTTCGTTTTCTCGAAGGAAGCATTCTTTATTTGGACAACACTCTCTATTTTTCGTTTCTAAAAATGGAAATAGGATTTTTCTTCTGTTTAGGGCTCCTAAAATGAGCTTTCAGTGCTAGTCAAGCGAAATTTCTGTCATGAAACATCCTGTAAGTGGATGGACTCGAAAGCAATTTTCAAAACGCTTAATGCTTCTTTTTTTTTAGAAAGTTTTGTTCTCATTTTTTGGAGAAGTTGTTCAAACCTATTCAAAATCGGCATGGAGTATCTCATGTGTACCTAGAGTCTAAAATAAAATGATTTTTTGCTCTAACTTGCCTAGGAAAAAAGTTCAAGTCAACGATCAGGTTCGTAAAATTTTTTTATATAGTTTCTTTATTTCATGATTTTTAAATTTGTACTCTTTATACTTGTGCAATGCTAGCGAGTAAAAAAGCGCAGGGGAAAAGCTACATTTCGTAGCTGCATGTGTGGAGTTATCAATTCCACCCTTTTGGTATAGCTTCTCTGGAGAGAGTTAGGTTTTCGCACGTAAATTCGTTATTAATTCGAATATTTAATTTTGTAAATCGGTCTTTTTCAAATGGTCAAAAAAAAGTTTTATTGCATTAAAATCTGTTGAGCTTGACATAGTTATTGTTTTTTGCAGTTTTAAAGAACAAACTTCCTATTTAGTTTCTATATGGATGTTTTATACGTGACGTTTGTTTCAGTGAAGCTATGCCACGCAATTATATAAAAGTCAAGACGGAATCGTACGATCAGAAGGATTTGGAGTTGGCCATGCTACTGATACGAGAAGATGGTTATCAAACGTCAACAGTACGGGACAGGTATGGCATTCCCGAGCAAACTATCCGTGATCATTTGAAGAGAGAGGCGAGGAAATCGAACAAGTCAATCTCTGACGATTCTGAGAAAAAGATATCAAGAGTACTCAAGAAGTTAGCGGAGGCAGGTCATATACGCATTTGGACTAATGTCAGGGAGCGTGTGTTCGAAATGTTGAAAAGCACTGACAGTGTGGTGCCTGAAACATGGAAGAGCGCGAAAAAGACCAGCTGGGATTGGCTTTATTCTTTTTGTGAACGACATCACCTTAAGCTTGACTTCCGAAAACGAACAATTATTGAAGCGCCGATGTGCCCAGCTTTTGAATGCAACTGCGGTAGCAACCTTTTCCAAAAAGATTTGTTTCTCTGTGAAAAATGCATGATCTGGTCTTGTAAAAGTTGTTTTGCTGAAATCAGTTGCAAAGGTTGCTTTGGTAAAAATCAGTTGTTTGATTTATAATTGAAGAGTAAAATTACTGATGGGGCTCTACCAGTAGCTTGTGTATCTGTCTATAGATGTGATTTCTCTGTTTTCTGATATGAATTAACTTCTTTGTGTTCCTCATTTGCTTTTTCCTTAAGACTGTTGGTTGAGTTTTCAACGTTGGTTGTAAATGAAAGTTTTTTTTTAGAGCAGAATGAGTGGCGTTGTTTCTTCTCCACAAAATTTTGGTGACGAAGAACCTTGTAATCGCGAAGAACTGCAAAAAATTATTTCCGAGTTGAACGAAAGTGTAGAGAAGTTTGATAAGGAGATAGAGTAGTGTCAAAAGCTAAGAAGAATGTTAGAACTCAGAGTTTTAAAAGCGATACCGGCCACTTCTGAGATTGAGACGGACCAAACGGCTAGCTTGATGTACGGCAAATTGAATCTAAGAAAGATACCTGGTTCGAAGCCTTCCAAGTATGGGGTTAATTTAGCGAAAGAGTTGTTTACGCAAACCGAGTTGTTAACACAGATGTGCGATCCGTCTCGTTCTGGTGAGGGGTTTAGGACATCTCTTGACGTCACAAAAACCGCACTTATCAAGAAAGCTGTTCTGGATCGGTTCAAGCGCAACTGTTGGCCGGAGGCAAAGGAAGCTATTGGTCGCCTAGGCCGTGAGGCGAAGCGCCAAAAACGAGCAAGAGCAAGCAGCAAAATCTGAAAGTTGAAGGAAAACTGACACTTAATTGAAAAACAATCGTTTAGAGTTGAAGAAAAGCTGAATCTTAATTGAAACCTTATGATTGTATACACCGATTCGCTTGCTTTACTGGATGTTTCAAAATGTTCACTCTTTAACTCACTCATTAAACGGAGTCCCTGTAAACTTTTTAATATTGAAATGAGGGTTGTTTCAAATTGATTTCACTTGTGCTTAAATGTCTTAAGTTTTAACAAATTTCAGAGAATCTAATGCCTGCCTCAAATAGATCACCGAGAGACCGTGGTGTTGTCTACACGCAAGATCAGAAAAATACTCATTTCCTAGTCTTTTATCAACAGGACAAAAGGTATGACATTCTTCCGTTGGACCATCCGGACTGGGGTGATAAATTGTCAAGAAAAGAAAAATTGGAGCTGATAGAGGGACAGGCAATTTGGTTGTATCATAAAGGAAATCGTTTCGAAGGCTTAATGCTTCGCAAGGGATCGTATGAAAAAGTGGCAAGAAGCGAGACAATCTAGTGTGGAAGCTGGATGAGAGCAACCCCGATGTTTCCGTAAATCATTTGGATTTTTTGGACATTTCGGAAAGTTCTCACTCCTCTGCCTCAAAAGTCAGCCAAGGTGGGAAGAAAAATGTTCGTACAAAGGGTACATCTAACGACAATCAGGCTCCAAGAGCTGAAAAACCCAGCAAGGCTAAAGAACTTTTAGCTTTCTTGGAAATCGAATCGAGTGGAGCTGAAAGCGCGACCGAAAATGATGATGAAAAAAAGGGCAACGCTGGTAGAAAAAGTGTGTCAATGGGTGAAATGACTTCAGTGTTGTCGGGAGAAAAAACCCAGGAAATGAGCTCCGATTCAGATTCCGAAAAAGAAAATTACGAGCCTCCCGCTAAAAAGCTGCAAGTGTCATTCTCTGACGAAAACGCAGCTTGTAGTAATAATCCAAAAGTAATTGATAACTTGGAGAAAAACAAAGAGATGCAAAGAAATTCGGTTGATTCTGTTCTCTCTGAGTGTTTGATTGGAAGTCTGTGTGGGGTTATGAGAAGCGTGAAAGACAGCCTGGACCAGTCACGCAAAGAGATGAGACGACAGAGACAGTTCCTTGAGCGGCTCACGTTCTCCACTGACAGTTCTGCTTCGAACAGTGCTGCTGCTCCAACGCAACAGACATCGACAGAGGACATCTGGTTTGATGACGTGAATCTGTCCTCAATTGAGGGAAATCGCCCTGGAGTATATGGAATACGAATGGCATGTGCGCTATTCACCGTAACGGAGCTCAAAGAGGGAATGATTGACCCTTCGAAATCTGATGAAAAGACAAGATCGAGGCTCTCTGATAGAAAGGTAGATGCAATTCGACGGGCACTAGAGCAGAGGTATCCAAATCAATGAGAGCATGCTAAGAGTAGCATTAATCAAAAAGGACTGGACTTGCGGAAGCCACAAAAAGTCAATGTTCCTGCGCTATTGGAAAACAATGAGTGAAGCTTGGAAAATTAAAGATTGGCCGCTTTCTTCGAAACATCTATGATGTTAATGTTGCTTTTTGTATGTTGGTGTCCAAAAAATATTATTTTTTGTTATTTTGAGTCAGTTTTCTTGATTATTTTCTCCTTTCCAATAATAACCACATGAAATATTTTTGATCTCTATGTTAATCTATTTGGTATCCAGATTTTTCTCTGTTTTATATTATATGCAGTCTTTTTTCTTCAACCTGAAACTCATTTTGTTCATTGTTTGTTTTTTACTTTCGGATGAAGCATGGAGGTTATTCATTTTAATACTCTCAAGAATTATTTACTTTACAGTAACGTAAAAACGTTTATCGTTTTTTTTTCAGAGAATTGAGGTTTCTTTAGCGTTTTTGCTCAGTGTTTAATGAAACTAAATTTCCTCATTTAAAGTGCGTTTTATTTTCGATAGAATGAATGTTAATTGGAAAGATTTGGCGAGAATTGATGGCCTGCTCACTAGAAGATTTGTTGACTCAGAGAAAAACAATAGTCATAAGATTGCAGTTGAAGTAACACCTGACATGCCTACGAGGTCCGAATTGGAAAAAAGTGAGCTGTATCAAAAAGTCGAGAAATCGTACGAAATGCTGAAAAATATTGTGGATATTAAACCGTTGTGGGGTAATTATTCAAGAAACGGTGGCTTCGTCAGCTACGGTGTTTTTGCAAAAAATTTACTTCCCGCAGGTTGCCGAATACCTTTTCTGTTCGGTTTTCTGGCACCAATAAGCGTTGCGGACATAAAGGATGGAGAAAATGATTTCTCAATTTTTTATTTGTCAAGTGCTGAGAAACTAATTATGCTCGGGCCTGCCTCATTTATCAATTCTTCATGCAGGAACAACTCATTCTATGATCCACAACAAAAGGAAAGTTTACTGTACATCAAAGTGGGCGAAACGTCTATCTTACCGGGGCAGGAAATAACAGTTCTGTACAGTGGAGGTTATTTTGGGCCAAATCGAATAAATTGCCAATGCCCTCACGTAGAATTTCATGGCGCGGATCCATACGTTTTTGCTACGCGAACTGGATCCGGCAAAGTGTTTGCTGAGAATGATTGTAATAGTGATGCTTCTCATGAGGAAAGAGTTGAGGAGATTGAAAATAATATTATTGAGCCACCAGCTGAAGAACAAGATGCTGATAACGAAAGCAGTGAAAGTGAGATTTCCCCAACGATCCCTGGGACAGAGCGAACTGAATTGAACTCAGAAAACCCACAAATTCCTTTCAAATCGCAACTAGAAAATAATAGAAGAAAAAGAAGGGTGACAAAGCCAACTTTTATACCCTAGAGAAGAAGAAGAAAGATTGAAGTATTTGCTCTACCGGAGGTTCCTAGCGCCACCAGGGCGCATTCTTCAGACTCGGAGACTCAAAAAAGTAACGATGACTGTTCTATGAGTGAATTACCTGATTCTGAGGTTTTGGCCCCCTTGCATTCAACGCCGCAAAAAGATGTCCTGATCTGGGATCAAATCTGTTCTTCCGACTCTGATGATGACGCCCCTACTTTGAATGAGTCTCCGGATTCAAGTTCGGGCTCATCTACACAAGATAAGGGCTACGAAGAGGAAAAGTTATTTGAAAATACTTTGCTTTCATTGAATGATTATCGTTCTCAATTACTGCAGATAGCCATTCAGCACTCTCTTTCTGATCGAGCGCTGAAATTTGTACACTGCCTAGTCGCTCAATGTATGCCAGCATCAAATAATTTGCCGAGTTTCAATTCGATACAAACGTATCAATCAAATTTATTGAACTCAGTATCAAAAACAGTTTGCTCTAATGGAGTCTGCCTGACTTTGAATATCAAACCACAGCTATCAAAAGTGATCGAAGAGAATCTCCATATTTCGGATCCAAGTAAAAACTGGATTCCTGAGAAAGTTTTGAAGCTGCCTTCTGTATCTAACGATTCCGTTAAAACAATTTATTTGATCATTAACAACGGCGGAATTTCGCCCAGTAAATCATGTAAATACCAAATCTACCCTGTTTGGTTTCCAGTTGCGAATTTACCATGTTCGATTCGATCGCAATATAAAAACCATATACTGGCGGCCTTGTTCGGAGGAGTTGGAAAGCCAAATTGGGATGTTTTCCTGCATTGTCTGAAAAATCAAATGAAGCAACTGATTGAAGAAGGATTTGAATTGGCCTTCAATCAGAGAAACATCCAGGTAGTCTTCTTTTGCTTTATCTTTTTGTCCTTTTTCATCAAATTGGATTGACTTTTATGTTTATGTGAGAGTAAAATGCCCTTTTGACGTTTTTGATGCGGTCGCAAAAGCGTCCGTAATTAACCAGACTCAATTTAACGGAAGGTACGGCTGTCCAAATTGTTTTGCCATGGGTTGCAGAGCATCAACTAAACAAGTTTGGATTTATCCTTACAGTTGCTCCGCAGCAAAGCGAACCACATCAAGCCGACGACAAATTTTGAAAACTCTTGCGAATGGGCATGCTCTGGCGCCGTTCAGAGGACCTAGAGGTAAATTCTTTTGTTGAATTTCGATCTTTCAACAGAGTTGATAAGAAATTGATTGTTCAATTTTTTGATCGATGTGTTTAGCGCCATCTGCCCTCGAAGACACTTTAGAATTGCCGAATGCTGCTATCATCGATTATATGCACCAAGTTTTGCTCGGTGTCGTGAAAACTTTTCTGTTCAACCTTCACCAGAAAAGATTGAGCAAAAGGAATTCAGAAGGTGTTTCGAATCGGTTAAAATCAATCTTTTTCCCAAGTGGGTTTGGAAGGAAGTTCCGATCTCTCGACTTGATTAAGTACTGGAAGGCGTCTGAGTTGAGAAATTTCACGTTTTATGGGCTATCAGCACTACACGGTGTAATTCATGAAAATTTATTTGCCCATTTCTGTTTGTTATCGCTGGCAATAAGAATGCTGGCCGAATTTTCGGCTAATAATGTAATTCGTGAAGCGCGTTCCTTTATTGAAGTTTATCAGAAAAAAGTGACGTCGTTTTTTACTGACTCTGCTGAAGTTTATAACATGCACTCGCTTCGTCATTTGGCAGACCAAGTTCAATCAAAAGGTCCATTGGCTGCAATTTCGGCAATGGGATTTGAAAGCGCCAATTACCAATTAACGCGTACGGTCTCGCAAACAGTCAGTTCTCAAGCAACACCTGACCTCGTTGTGAAAAGATACCTACGTAAATTCAACGTAGAGCAAAGACAAAAAAGTAATTACAGCAACGAAGTTAGGCTTTCAAACAAAATAGTTGAAACCGGGTTGCCTGCCCATTTGCAGCGATCAGAGCCGTTCCAAAGTTATTTGAAGATAACTCTGAGCAAAAGAAAGTTTTTTGCTCACAAAAGTAGCTGCAAAGGAACCGGATGCGCCCATTTTTCTACATATACTGCTAAAACAAAAGCTGGTTTTACCACTAAAATTGGACGTATAGAGAAATTTATTTCATCAAACTCTGATCTTTATGTGTATATCAGGTCCTTCAAGACTGTGTCGAGTCTTGTATCCATAGCTGAACAGGATTGCAACGATAAAAAAATAAAGGACTGTCTCCAAAACTCACTTGAAGCTCGACATCTGCATTTTACCATAGAACCAGAAAATGATTCAAACTCCTCCCAGCCTCCTCGTTGATTTCTCCATGCATTGTTTATAAATGTGGAAGCTTCCTATTGTGTTCAGTTTTGTGTAATATTGTTGAACATGATTAAATTGTCTTCAAAAACTGCCAAGGAGATGTATTTCTGCGTTATTTCTTTTCCTCTTTCGCTGTAGCTGGCTTCGTGTTAATGTGTCAAAGTACCAAGGATATCAACTCATACCAATTGCTTTGCACATTGAACGCTCCGTATGGATGCTGCTTTGCTTTCCGAAGTTAATGTCCGTCTTTTCACGTAAAATTTTTCTTTTTAGCAAATAATTTCAAACAATTTGCTTAGACCAAGTTACATGTCTTAATTTCTACAGCAAGGGTGAAATGTTTGATGTGTCTTGCTTGTTTGACATCAAACATCAAACAAGCAAGGGTGAAATGTTTGATGTTTGATGTGATGGGAACACTCATTGGTGGCGTATCCAACATTTTTAGAGGTAAAAACTATACCACAAAATAGTTTTTGTCCTCGATTTGGGCTAATTTCGTGTTGTATGAAAGAGCTTTGTTACTTCTTTTCCTACTTCACTGTTGCTGGATGCGTGTTAATGTGTCAAAGTACCAAGTACATCAACTCATAACAATTGCTTTGCTCATTGAACGCTCCATATGGATGCTGCTTTGCTTTCCAAAGTTCATGTTCGTCTTTTCACGTAAAATTTTTCTTTTTAGCAAATAATTTCAAACAGTTTGCTCAGACCTAATTTCATGTCTTAATTTCTACAGCAAGGGTCAAATGTTTTATGTGTCTGTGCCTAGTGGGAACACTCTTTGAAGACGTTTCTAACAAGTTTAGAGGTGAAAGTCAAATCACAGAAATCGTTTTTTCCTCGATTTGGGGTAATTTCGTGTTGAATGAAACAGCGTTGTTACTTTTTTTCCTCTTTTCCTGAAGCTAGCTGCGTGTTAAGGTGTCAAAATACCAAGGCGATGGAACCATGCTAATTGTTCGGCACAATGAATGCTCCGAATGGATGCTCATTTGCTTTCCAGAAATAATGTCCGTCTTTTCACGTAAAATTTTTCTTTTTAGCAAATAATTTCAAACAATTTGCTTAGACCAAGTTACATGTCTTAATTTCTACAGCAAGGGTGAAATGTTTGATGTGTCGGCGCCTAATGGGAACACTCATTGGTGGCGTATCCAACATTTTCAGAGGTAAAAACTATACCACAAAATAGTTTTTGTCCTCGATTTGGGCTAATTTCGTGTTGTATGAAAGAGCTTTGTTACTTCTTTTCCTACTTCACTGTTGCTGGATGCGTGTTAATGTGTCAAAGTACCAAGTACATCAACTCATAAAAATTGCTTTGCTCATTGAACGCTCCATATGGATGCTGCTTTGCTTTCCAAAGTTCATGTTCGTCTTTTCACGTAAAATTTTTCTTTTTAGCAAATAATTTCAAACAATTTGCTCAGACCAAATTACATGTCTTAATTTCTCCGGCAAGGGTCAAGTGTTTTATGTGTCTGTGCCTAGTGGGAACACTCTTTGAAGACGTTTCTAACAAGTTTAGAGGTGAAAATCAACTCACAGAAATGATTTCTTTCCTCGATTTGGGGTAATTTCGTGTTGTATGAAAGAGCTTTGTTACTTCTTTTCCTACTCCACTGTTGCTGGATGCGTGTTAATGTGTCAAAGTACCAAGTACATCAACTCATAACAATTGCTTTGCACATTGAACGCTCCATATGGATGCTGCTTTGCTTTCCAAAGTTAATGTTCGTCTTTTCACGTAAAATTTTTCTTTTTAGCAAATAACTTCAAACAATTTGCTCAGACCAAATTACATGTCTTAATTTCTACAGCAAGGGTCAAGTAATTTATGTGTCTGTGCCTAGTGGGAACACTCTTTGAAGACGTTTCTAACAAGTTTAGAGGTGAAAATCAAAACACAGAAATGATTTTTTTCCTCGATTTGGGGTAATTTCGTGTTGTATGAAAGAGCTTTGTTACTTCTTTTCCTACTTCACTGTTGCTGGATGCGTGTTAATGTGTCAAAGTACCAAGTACATCAACTCATAACAATTGCCTTGCTCATTGAACGCTCCATATGGATGCTGCTTTGCTTTCCAAAGTTAATGTTCGTCTTTTCACGTAAAATTTTTCTTTTTAGCAAATAATTTCAAACAATTTGCTCAGACCAAATTACATGTCTTAATTTCTACGGCAACGGTCAAGTGTTTTATGTGTCTGTGCTTAGTGGGAACACTCTTTGAAGACGTTTCTAACAAGTTTAGAGGTGAAAATCAACCCACAGAAATGATTTTTTTCCTCGATTTGGGGTAATTTCGTGTTGTATGAAAGAGCTTTGTTACTTCTTTTCCTACTTCACTGTTGTTGGATGCGTGTTAATGTGTCAAAGTACCAAGTACATCAACTCATAACAATTGCTTTGCACATTGAACGCTCCATATGGATGCTGCTTTGCTTTCCAAAGTTAATGTTCGTCTTTTCACGTAAAATTTTTCTTTTTAGCAAATAACTTCAAACAATTTGCTCAGACCAAATTACATGTCTTAATTTCTACAGCAAGGGTCAAGTGTTTTATGTGTCTGTGCCTAGTGGGAACACTCTTTGAAGACGTTTCTAACAAGTTTAGAGGTGAAAATCAAAACACAGAAATGATTTTTTTCCTCGATTTGGGGTAATTTCGTGTTGTATGAAAGAGCTTTGTTACTTCTTTTCCTACTTCACTGTTGCTGGATGCGTGTTAAGGTGTCAAAGTACCAAGTACATCAACTCATAACAATTGCTTTGCACATTGAACGCTCCATATGGATGCTGCTTTGCTTTCCAAAGTTAATGTTCGTCTTTTCACGTAAAATTTTTCTTTTTAGCAAATAACTTCAAACAATTTGCTCAGACCAAATTACATGTCTTAATTTCTACAGCAAGGGTCAAGTGTTTTATGTGTCTGTGCCTAGTGGGAACACTCTTTGAAGACGTTTCTAACAAGTTTAGAGGTGAAAATCAAAACACAGAATTGATTTTTTTCCTCGATTTGGGGTAACTTCGTGTTGTATGAAAGAGCTTTGTTACTTCTTTTCCTACTTCACTGTTGGTGGATGCGTGTTAATGTGTCAAGGTACCAATTACATCAACTCATAACAATTGCTTTGCACATTGAACGCTCCATATGGATGCTGCTTTGCTTTCCAAAGTTAATGTTCGTCTGTTCACGTAAAATTTTTCTTTTTAGCAAATAATTTCAAACAATTTGCTCAGACCAAATTACATGTCTTAATTTCTACAGCAAGGATAAAGTGTTTTATGTGTCTCTGCCTAGTGGGAACACTCTTTGAAGACGTTTCTAACAAGTTTAGAGGTAAAAATCAACCCACAGAAATGATTTTTTTCCTCGATTTGGGGTAATTTCGTGTTGAATGAAACAGCATTGTTACTTTTTTTCTCTTTTCCTGAAGCTGGCTGCGTGTTAAGGTGTCAAAATACCAAGGCAATTGACCCATGCTAATTGTGTGGCACAATGAATGCTCCGAATGGATGCTCTTTTGCTTTCCAGAAATAATGTCCGTCTTTTCACGTAAAATTTTTCTTTTTAGCAAACAACTTCAAACAATTTGCTCAGACCAAATTACATGTCTTAATTTCTACAGCAACGGTGAAATGTTTGATGTGTCGGCGCCTAAGGGGACCACTCATTGGTGGCGTATCCAACATTTTCAGAGGTAAAAATCATACCACAAAAATAGTTTTTTTCCTCGATTTGGGGTAATTTCGTGTTGTATGAAAGAGCATTGTTACTTCTTTTCCTACTTCACTGTTGCTGGATGCGTGCTAATGTGTCAAAATACCAAGTACATCAACTCATAACAATTGCTTGGCACATTGAACGCTCCACATGGATGCTGCTTTGCTTTCCAAAGTTAATGTCCGTCTTTTCACGTAAAATTTTTCTATTTAGCAAATAATTTCAAACAATTTGCTCAGACCAAATTACATGTCTTAATTTCTACAGCAAGGGTCAAGTGTTTTATGTGTCTGTACCTAGTGGGAACACTCTTTGAAGACGTTTCTAACAAGTATAGAGGTGAAAG
Source organism: Convolutriloba macropyga (assembly GCF_964194025.1). Lineage (NCBI taxonomy): Eukaryota > Metazoa > Xenacoelomorpha > Acoela > Convolutidae > Convolutriloba > Convolutriloba macropyga. Next base: position 26,856 of record NW_027452037.1, read on the forward strand.
TCAAATCACAGAAATCGTTTTTTCCTCGATTTTGGGTAATTTCGTGTTGAATGAAACAGCATTGTTACTTTTTTCCTCTTTTCCTGAAGCTGGCTGCGTGTTAAGGTGTCAAAATACCAAGGCAATGAACCCATGCTAATTGTTCGGCACAATGAATGCTTGGAATGGATGCTCTTTTGCTTTCCAGAAAAAATGTCCGTCTTTTCACGTAAAATTTTTCTTTTTAGCAAACAACTTCAAACAATTTGCTCAGACCAAATTACATGTCGTAAATTCTACAGCAATGTTGAAATATTTGATGTGTCGGCGCCTAATGGGAACACTCATTGGTGGCCTATCCAACATTATCATAGGTAAAAATCATACCACAAAAATAGTTTTTTTCCTCGATTTGGGGTAATTTCGTGTTGTTTGAAAGAGCATGGTTACTTCTTTTCCTACTCCACTGTTGCTGGATGCGTGTTAATGTGTCAAAGTACCAATTAAATCAACTCATAATAATTGCTTTGCACATTGAAAGCTACATATGGATGCTGCTTTGCTTTCCAAAGTTAATGTTAGTCTTTTCACGTAGAATTTTTCTTTTTAGCAAATAATTTCAAACAATTTGCTCAGACCAAATTACATGTCTTAATTCTACAGCAACGTTGAAATGTTTGATGTGTCGGCACCTAATGGGAACACTCATTGGTGGCGTATCCAACATTATCAGAGGTAAAAATCATGCCACAAAAATAGTTTTTTTCTTCGATTTGGGGTAATTTCGTGTTGTATGAAAGAGCATTGTTACTTCTTTTCCTACTCCACTGTTGCTGGATGCGTGTTAATGTGTCAAAGTACCAAGTACATCAACTCATAACAATTGCTCTGCACATTGAACGCTCCGTATGGATGCTGCTTTGCTTTCCAAAGTTATTGTCCGTCTTTTCACGTAAAATTTTTCTTTTTGGCAAATAATTTCAAACAATTTGCGCAGACCAAATTACATGTCTTAATTTCTACAGCGAGGGTGAAATGTTTTATGTGCCTGTGCCTAGTGGGAGCACTCTTTGAAGACGTTTCTAACAAGTTTAGAGGTGAAAGTCAAATCACAGAAATAGTTTTTTCCTCGATTTGGGGTAATTTCGTGTTGAATGAAACAGCATTGTTACTTTTTTTCCTCTTTTCCTGAAGCTGGCTGCGTGTTAAGGTGTCAAAATACCAAGGCGATGAACCCATGCTAATTGTTCGGCACAATGAATGCTCTGAATGGATGCTCTTTTGCTTTCCAGAAATAATGTCCATCTTTTCACGTAAAATTTTTCTTTTTAACAAATAATTTCAAACAATTTGCTCAGACCAAATTACATGTCTTAATTTCTACAGCAAGGGTGAAATATTTGATGTGTCGGCGCCTAATGGGAACACTCGTTGGTGGCGTATCCAACATTTTCAGAGGTAAAAATCATACCACAAAAATTGTTTTTTTCCTCGATTGGGGTAATTTCGTGTTGTATGAAAGAGCATTGTTACTTCCTTTCCTACTCCACTGTTGCTGGATGCGTGTTAATGTGTCAAAGTACCAAGTACATCAACTCATAACAATTGCTTTGCACATTGAAAGCTCCATATGAATGCTGCTTTGCTTTCCAAAGTTAATGTTCGTCTTTTCACGTAAAATTTTTCTTTTTAGCAAATAATTTCAAACAATTTGCTCAGACCAAATTACATGTCTTAATTTCTACAGCAAGGATGAAATTTTTGATGTGTCGGCGCCTAATGGGAACTTTCATTGGTGGCGTATCCAACATTTTCAGAGGTAAAAATCATTCCACAAAAATAGTTTTTTTCCTCAATCTGGGGTAATTTCGTGTTGTATGGAAGAGCATTGTTACTTCTTTTCCTACTTCACTGTTCTTGGCTGCGTGTTAATGTGTCAAAGTACCAAGCACATCAACTCATAACAATTGCTCTGCACATTGAACGCTGCGTATGGATACTGCTTTGCTTTCCAAAGTTAATGTCCGTCTTTTCACGTAAAATTTTTCTATTTAGCAAATATTTTCAAACAATTTGCTCAGACCTAATTTCATGTCTTATTTTCTACAGCAAGGGTCAAAGGTTTTATGTGCCTTTGCCTAGTGGGAACACTCTTTGAAGACGTTTCTAACAAGTTCAGAGGCGAAAATCAAATCACAGAAATCATTTTCTCCTCGATTTGGGGTACTTTCGTGTTGTATGAAAGAGCATTGTTACTTCTTTTCCTACTTCACTGTCGCTGAATGCGTGTTAATGTGTCAAAGTACCAAGTACATCAACTCATAACAATTGCTTTGCACATTGAACGCTCCATATGGATGCTGCTTTGCTGTCCAAAGTTAATGTTCGTCTTTTCACGTAAAATTTTTCTTTTTGGCAAATAATTTCAAACAGTTTGCTCAGACCAAATTACATGTCTTAATTTCTACAGCAAGGGTGAAATGTTTGATGTGTCGGCGCCTTATGGGAACTTTCATTGGTGGCGGATCCAACATTTTCAGAAGTAAAAATCATACCACAAAAATAGTTTTTTTCCTCAATTTGGGGTAATTTCGTGTTGTATGAAAGAGCATTGTTACTTCTTTTCCTACTTCACTGTTGCTTGCTGCGTGTTAATGTGTCAAAGTACCAAGTACATCAACTCATAACAATTGCTTCGCACATTGAACGCTCCGTATGAATGCTGCTTTGCATTCCAAAGTTAATGTCCGTCTTTTCACGTAAAATTTTTCTATTTAGCAAATAATTTCAAATTATTTGCTCAGACCTAATTTCATGTCTTAATTTCTACAGCAAGGGTCAAACGTTTTATGTGTCTGTGCCTAGTTGGAACACTCTTTGAAGACGTTTCTAACAAGTTTAGAGGTGAAAGTCAAATCACAGGAATAGTTTTTTCCTCGATTTGGGGTAATTTCGTGTTGAATGAAACAGCATTGTTACTTTTTTTCCTCTTTTCCTGAAGCTGGCTGCATGTTAAGGTGTCAAAATACCAAGGCTATGAACGCATGCTAATTTTTCGGCACAATGAATGCTCCGAATGGATGCTCTTTTGCTTTCCAGAAATAATGTCCGCCTTTTCACGTAAAATGTTTCTTTTTGGCAAATAATTTCAAACAATTTGCTCAGACCAAATTACATGTCTTAATTTCTACAGCAAGGGTGAAATGTTTGATGTGTCGGCGCCTAATGGGAACTTTCATTGGTGGCGTATCCAACATTTTCAGAGGTAAAAATCATACCACAAAAATATTTTTTTCCTCAATTTGGGGTAATTTCGTGTTGTATGGAAGAGCATTGTTACTTCTTTTCCTACTTCACTGTTGCTGGCTGCGTGTTAATGTGTCAAAGTACCAAGTACATCAACTCATAACAATTGCTCTGCACATTGAACGCTGCGTATGGATGCTGCTTTGCTTTCCAAAGTTAATGTCCGTCTTTTAACATAAAATTTTTCTATTTAGCAAATATTTTCAAACAATTTGCTCAGACCTAATTTCATGTCTTATTTTCTACAGCAAGGGTCAAATGTTTTATGTGCCTGTGCCTAGTGGGAACACTCTTTGAAGACGTTTCTAACAAGTTCAGAGGTGAAAATCAAATCACAGAAATCATTTTCTCCTCGATTTGGGGTACTTTCGTGTTGTATGAAAGAGCATTGTTACTTCTTTTCCTACTTCACTGTCGCTGGATGCGTGTTAATGTGTCAAAGTACCAATTACATCAACTCATAACAATTGCTCTGCACATTGAACGCTCCATATGAATGCTGCTTTGCTTTCCAAAGTTAATGTTCGTCTTTTCACGTAAAATTTTTCTTTTTAGCAAATAATTTCAAACAGTTTGCTCAGACCAAATTACATGTCTTAATTTCTACAGCAAGGGTGAAATGTTTGATGTGTCGGCGCCTAATGGGAACTTTCATTGGTGGCGGATCCAACATTTTCAGAGGTAAAAATCATACCACAAAAATAGTTTTTTTCCTCAATTTGGGGTAATTTCGTGTTGTATGAAAGAGCATTGTTACTTCTTTTCCTACTTCACTGTTGCTTGCTGAGTGTTAATGTGTCAAAGTACCAAATACATCAACTCATAACAATTGCTCTGCACATTGAACGCTCCGTATGGATGCTGCTTTGCATTCCAAAGTTAATGTCCGTCTTTTCACGTAAAATTTTTCTATTTAGCAAATAATTTCAAACTATTTGCTCAGACCTAATTTCATGTCTTAATTTCTACAGCAAGAGTCAAATGTGTTTTGTGTCTGTGCCTAGTGGCAACACTCTTTGAAGACGTTTCTAACAAGTTTAGAGGTGAAAGTCAAATCACAGAAATAGTTTTTTCCTCGATTTGGGGTAATTTCGTGTTGAATGAAACAGCATTGTTACTTTTTTTCCTCTTTTCCTGAAATTGGCTGCAGGTTAAGGTGTCAAAATACCAAGGCCATGAACCCATGCTAATTGTTCGGCACAATGAATGCTCCGAATGGATGCTCTTTTGCTTTCCAGAAATAATGTCCGTCTTTTCACGTAAAATTTTTCTTTTTAGCAAATAATTTCAAACAATTTGCTCAGACGAAATTACATGTCTTAATTTCTACAGCAAGGGTGAAATGTTTGATGTGTCGGCGCCTAATGGGAACATTCATTGGTGGCGTATCCAACATTTTCAGAGGTAAAAATCATACCACAAAAATAGTTTTTTTCCTCGATTGGGGTACTTTCGTGTTGTATGAAAGAGCATTGTTACTTCTTTTCCTACTTCAATGTTGCTGGATGCGTGTTAATGTGTCAAAGTACCAAGTACATCAACTCATAATAATTGCTTTTCACATTGAACGCTCCATTTTGATGCTGTTTTGCGTTCCAAATTTAATGTCCGTTTTTTTACGTAAAATTTTTCTTTTTAGAAATTTTGTTTCGAATAATTTTTGAGACCTGATTACATATTTTTGCGCCTACAACAAAGATTTATTGTTTTTTGTCCTTCATTAACGGAAACACTCATTGTTGACGCTTCTAAAGATTTTGGAAGTGAAATTATCACATAAATTGTGTTCTCTCTCGATTTGGGGACAATTTTTAATTAAATGAAAGATCATTGATAATCTGATCCTCATTCAAAGTAGCTGGCTTTTCTTTTTGTTGACGGAATAACAAGAAGATGAGCCCATGTTAATGCCTCTGCCCAGTTAGGGCTCCGCGTTGATATTGTTTCGCGGTATGAAATTAATCTTTGTATATCTCACAAATGCTTGGTTGTTTTTTCGTATATCTCACACTTAGTAGAAGTCTTCCCACAACTTGGTGCGACTGTTCTTTCAATCTCTCCAGTCTCTCCTTTAGTTCTTGCTTTATGGAACTGCTGGCACAATTTTTTATACGGGTGTTTTTTTACCTGGATTTCTACGTCAAGTTTTCGGAAAATCCTGGTAACAATAGTTGTTACCTTGGGATCAATTGAGCAGTCACTCACACTGCTCTTAACATTTCACTGAGCAATTTCCTGTTCTTTCCAAAATACCTGGAAAATACACTCGAAGATTTGTGAGATCTTAGGTTCCCAAGGCAACACTTACAGGAACCACAGTTTTTCCTGGAAAACTGACTTTCTTGATTTTGCCGTCTTTTCTATCCCAGAAACGACTTGAAATGATTATGGACAACGTCATTCACGTTAAATTAGCTTTTTCTCTAGTTTCCAAGAAAAATCAGAGAAACACGCCAAGACCTGCCAGACCTTGGGTTCCCACGGCAAGACTTCCAAGAACCACAGTAATTCCTGGAAGGGTGATCTTCTTGGTTTTTCTGCTTTTTTAACCCAGAAAAGGCCTTTAACAAGTAAGCACAACGTTATTCTGCAATAAATAACCATTCTCCCTAGTTTGCAAAAAGTCTTGGGAAAACACGCCAAGACTTACCAGATCTTGGATTCCCACGCGAGCGTTTCCATGTACGTGCAAGTTCCACGCGAGCGTATCTAAGATCTTGGCAAGATCTTGCAAGTCCTCGCGTGGCTTTCCCAGGATCTTGGAAGTCCTCGCGTGGGGTCG
>NW_027452038.1:0-11845 GCF_964194025.1 Convolutriloba macropyga
TGTGGAAGAGGATCTCATTAAAGACTTCTTCATCGCTAAGATGAACAACACAACAATACAGATGGAGCTGTTATCCGAAGTCCGCACCCCAGCCCAAGTCCTAAACTTTCCATTATCCAGGGAGAGAGGACAAGAAAACCAAAAAAAGATTTTACGTTCATCAGCATCAAATTGGAACAACTAAGTGAACGCAATTTCAAACAATAACACACGTCCCGCCCCACGGCCTCAACAACAACAAACTCAAAAAACAAGTAAAGGCAGAGAACAATGCTAGAGATGCGGAGGAATATTTTCCCCAGGTTATATGAATCAATGTACAGAAAAACAAGCCGTATGTAAAAATCGCAAGAAAACAGGCCACTTTGCCAAAATGTGTAGGTCAAAGATACCACAACTTCCTGCTCGAAAAACAAACCCAAGAGGAGCATACCAACGTCCCCAGGGACAAGGAAGCCAACTAAGCGTACGTCAAACCCGGATAATGTTATAAAAGAACAAAAAGACCAAGAGGAACAAAACGAAATCGAATCAGTCAACCCAGAGTCCGCACTATACATCAAAGAACTCTCCGAGGACCGGGCCGATGTGAACCACATAGCTCCATCCTCATTCTCAGAGGTAAAGTGCATCAATCTAAACCTCACCCAAGCAAAAGAAATATGGTTGAAAACAAAAACCACAAACAACTTCAAAATACAATCGCTGGTGGACACAGGACCCCAAAGGAGCGTCATCACCCTAGACCAAGCAAACAAAATATTGATGAACAACCTAAGGACAAAACTCCAGCCATATGCGAGTCAAACAAAATACAGATGTTTCAACAACAACCTCATAAAGATTGAGAGAGAACTAAATCTTACACTCCAATCAGGATCTTGGACAGCACAGAATTGCAGAATACTAGTGGTCGGCCACAAGACAAACAATCTGATGGGGAGAGATATCATGCAAAAGCTGGGAATAACACTACAACAAAGATACAACCAATCCCCAGGTAATAAAATCGATTCTATATCTACCATTGAAACCGAAAAAAACATAATAAAATGGATATACAAAAAATACCCCCACCTTTGTACGAGACTAGGAAAATCAAAAAACCATATGCCGAATCGATATTCAATTAAAATTATGCCACATACCAACAAAAAGGACGCAGAGTACCGCTCCACTTACTCGAAAAAGTTGAACTGGAACTCGATAAATTAACACAAGACAAACAAATTACAGAACTCGAAAAATGTCCCGAAGATCTGTTCTTCAGCCCAGTGGTAATGACGATCAAGAAGGACAAGTCAGTCAAAATAGCACTTGAATCCAAAAAATTAAATAAAGCAGTTCACAAAAACAAATACCAAATGCAAAATATCGATCACCTAGTCGCACTATACATAACAAAAAGGAAACAATCCCCAGGGACATTTTGGTTTTCAAAAATAGACCTCAAATATGCATATAGCCAAATAACACTAGACAACTCCAAAGAAAAACACTGTAACTTTAGTATCCAAGGGGGCAGAGCAACGGGCACGTACAGACTTCTAAACAGTTTTTATGGTCTAACCGACATGCCCGCTACATTCCAAAAAACAATCGACAAAACACTTGAAGGAATATCATCCAAGTTTGCTTTCCTGGATGATATGTTAGTTATCACCAAGGGAACAATAACAGAACACGAACGCAACTAGAAAAAATACTAAAAAATCAGACAACGAAGGTCTAGCAATCAATCTACAAAAATGCGAATTCGCTGAAAACAAAATCGACGAATGACTAGGATTCACGATTAATCCAAGCGGAATTACCCCATTAGTCTCAAAAACAGAAGACATTATGAAACTTGATAACTCAAAAACATTAAAACAACTACAGTCGTTCCTGGGGAGCGTCCATCATTTAACAAAATTCATTCCGAACCTCGCAAAACTTTCCGAACCACTCCAACCATTACTGAAGAAAAAATCTGAATCAAAAAATTAGACTAGAAAGAAGAACACAGCTCGTCATTTAATAACCTCAAAAATAAAATACATCAGATAATCTAAAATAAATACTTCGATACGACAAAACAAAAACGCGTCAAATGTGACGCAAGCGCAAAAAGTCGGGGAGCCAGCATAGAGCAAAAACACAACAACCAATGACACACAATAACCTTCGCAAGCAGATTTCTAAATAACGACTAATCTAGATATAGTACAAACAAGTTCGAACTCTTAGCCGTAGTGTGGTCACTCGAACACCTCAAACATTTTTTGGTAGGGAACAGAAGTCACGCTACAAACAGACCACAGGGCCCTACTAACAGCCCTCTAAGATAATCGCGGAAATAAAACATACCAAAGTCGGTTAACCAGATGGGTAGACAGATTATGCCCTTCAATTTTAACTTAGAGCACATCCAGGGGAAAAACAAGGGCTTCGCTGATTACCTCAGCCGCCACCCAAAACAAAATCACCCCCATCATCAACGGATGACACACATTACATAATAAACTTATTACTTATAAATGACTTCAAATTCATATTAACACAAAATTCGTTTAACCACTCCTCGGCTACGCAAACTATCAGACAAACAACTTAGCCGCGAATAATAGTACAAACGCGTACAATTGCGATAGCGCTTTTAGCCTTAATCCAAACAATTTGCAGCCGCCCTTTCTTTTTTCTTCCTTTTCACAAAACTTAATTCAATACAACTCAAAACATTTAGGTCCAAACAGAAACTTAAATACTTCATACTTCATCAAAAACTAAAACCCAGGGATTACCTTCAAAAACTACATACAATTTTTCAATTTCATACAACAATCCCAGAGAACTTCCCCAGGGATATAATACAATCCAAGTTGCAACCAGAAGCCGCCACAAACATAATAATTTTGATCAAAACATTACAAAACGAAAACGAGCCCCGAATAAACAGAATAACATAATGAATTCAAACAAAAACACTATTGCAACCCAAACCGATGAGGATACCAAGAAAAAATTGGATAGGTCAGCACTAAGGCCCGATCCATCGGACCCCCTCGACAACACAATCAACATGCCACAGTAACGAAAAATTTTGTGCTAAGTCTTTGGCGAAGAATTCCTGGCAGGGTCCACCCAGTAAGATAAATAAGTGGCCCCGATTATTAAACTCATTAAAGAAAAAGATTGAGACACGCTTAAACGAGTCAGTCCTTACTTTTACTCGCTTAAAAGAGATATAGCAGTCACTCCAAGCGGGTGTGTATTGTATGACAATCGACTAATGGTTCTGTCGGCTCTAAAACAATTAGTAATCAACTCACTGCATCAAACACACCCGGGCCAAACTGGAATATTACGGCTGGCGCATCTCGTGTGGTTCCCACGAATCCACAGGGATGTAACGGCTAAAGCACAGTCGTGCGCTGACTGTATTAAAAAAAGGTAGAAACTTAAAACCAATTTTGCCAAAACAATCCCTAGGGATTCTACCTAAACTAACGGAACCAAACAAAGAGGTACAAATAGACTTTGCGGGACCAATCCCATTCAGGGAACACAAACAAAACTACTATACACTAGTTTCGGTAGACCGCTTAACAAGATACCCCCACGCACAAGTATTCAGCGATTGTGACACTCAAACAGCGCTAAATTATCTAGGGGAATACCTCTTGACCTAGTTCCATGGCACTCCAAGTTCCCTCAGATGCGATCAAGCGCAAGCATTTAAAGCTAGAGAATTCGAAATCTTTTGTAAAAACAAAAATATCAAACTAATCCTAGATCCCGCGGGAGAACATAGGGCCACTGGACTGGAAGAAAGATTAGTTCAAACAATATAACGGAGGATCGCCGTAATGGAACATGATCCCTTATGGCCATCATCCGATCTAGCGACAATAGTAGCTAAGAAAATAGAATCTAGAAGACTTATTCTAAACACAGCACCCAGAATTAAACCATTCGAAGCCCATTTCGGTAGACCCCCGACCACAGAACTATCTAATTTTATTACTAAACCTTCAAGCAAAAACCTATCATACAAACAAATAAACAAATATGCTTCAGATCAAGCAACTCTACGGCACCCAGCCCTCCCTAGGGAAATCATGTGGGACTGGGATAGCGACTCCAAACCGGAGCTCAAGATTCAATACAAAGCCCAGTCACAGCCGACTCCCAACGCAAGCCACACCGACAATTCAGAGAATGCGCCGCTGCTTAGCCAAACGCGGGTTCCTGGTAGGATCAAACAAGACGGAACAATCACGAATTACTCCCCGAAACAATAACGCTAGATACCGATAATCGAAAAAAAACAGTAATTAGAAAAAACGACCTAGCCATTGTAACCGAAACAAAACCTCGCAAACCAGAACAAAAACACCGACTAATACACATGGTAGCATGTAAAACGGTCGGTGAATACAAAGGAAACCAAGAAAAAATAAAAAAAGTTTTGTTTAGAAGATAAGGCCGAACTAGCAAGGCAACAAGAAGCGAGGGCCAAACAAGCAAGGTCCGCCCCTCTACAAATAGCCCCAGTTCCGCACACTCAGAACGTGATAAATACACAGCCCTTTGGACATGCTCAATTGTTGGCACTTGCGCGCAGAAACCAACGGGCACAAAAGAAACCCCGTAACGCACAGAAACAACCCGCGAAGCTGCCACAAAAACCCAAGCAGCAACAACAAACGTCAAAGTCCCCGGGGAGCCCCAAAAGAACCCACTGGCTAAAAGACGCAAAGACACGCCTAATCAAGCCATCAAGCTCAAACGAATTCGACAAAAATCAAAGGCTGCAACAAACTAAGGAAACTGAGACACTTACCAAACAAAGAAAGCTAATGTACTCAAGTTCTTCCGACAACAAGACTTACACATCCAACAACAAAACAAAGCTAAATTTCTCGCCTACAGTTAAAATCATGAACATTGCATCTGACTCCCAAGAGACCCCGCCATTTGAGATTATATCTTCTTCAACTCCGGACGATTCCATGAACGACAATGACGAGCCAACCCAAATAAATAAAGAACCAAGCCAATCATCCTGCTCCTACTCACCGCCAACCAAACCACGACCAAAAGGCATAATGAAATCAACGATAGAATGGACAGGATCGTAGCTAAGATTTGGCAACAACCGAAACATGAAGAAATCACAACCATCGACGACAGTTCGACGGATGATTCCCCTATTCAACCATTGATCAAAAAGATCGAGGTTGTGTATCTGGAGTCGTCCGAAAGTACAAACTATACGGCCAACCAAAACATTGAAGCCCAGGAAGAAATCCCCGCAGACACGCCTGAGAATATAACAACCGACAATCATCCCGCAAACACGGAAGAGGAGCACGAACCACCATCTATCTCACCAGCAAAACCTCAATTTCGTGCACCCACGCGAGCGATTTCTTCAACCCCGACGAATTTGAATTAACTTAAAATTCTCGACGGCGGGTGTATTTGGTGAGGGAGTCCCCAATCCCCAGGGATCCCGATAAAAACTCCTGATCATCATTAGACTCATACTCTCATTTTCACTATCTTTATTCTGTAAACTGTCTTAACCATTTTATATTACGTAACTTTATACTGTGCAGGAACTCACTTGCAAACTAACTTTATGTTGAACTCAATTAGCATGTACCTACGGGTACTGTCTGACTGTTGCTATTCAATTTGAATGAATTTAGAACTCTGAACTGAAAAGTGTTATGTGATGCTATACAACCGAATCCCTCGGTACTAACTGAAATCTACAAGTTATTCTGGAATGTTTTGAAAAAGCCTTAACATTTGATAAAATTATTATTATTATCATTATTATTATTACTATTATTATTTACTATTATTTTTAAAATTATTATTATTATTATTATTTTTATTATTATTATTATTATTATTATTATTATTATTATTATTATTATTATTGTTATTATTATTATTATTATTATTATTATTATTTTTATTATTATTATTATTATTATTATTATTATTTTTATTATTATTATTATTATTATTATTATTATTATTATTATTATTATTATTATTAATATTATTATTATTATTATTATTATTATTATTATTATTATTATTATTATTAATGACAGATATAGGATGTTGCTTTAGGATGGCATTTGATCACAACAAAAACAGCTATGAAACCTCACTCGCAAGAACAGATTTCCATCTCACAATTTCAACACCAACCTAATAGTCTCCAATTCACATCAGAGGGCGCTTTTATCACAACTTCTGGTCAAAAATACCCACAATTCAACGACCCTAACTTTTACATTGTTCACGTGGGCAGAGAATTTCTCTTAACTTATTCTTGTAAAGATGAATTCCTGAAAGGCGTTGAACAATCAGCTTCAATTTATTCGCGCTTTAAGTTTCCTAACAAACGAGAGGTCGGAAGAGTCGAGAAACATTTCAAAGATGCGGGACTCAACTTGAGATTCGAAAATATGAACCTGAAAAAATGTCCCCTCAAATCTGATCTATTAGAATGGAGTCCTTAAAATATATATTTATATTGTCTCTACCAGCCTTTAAATTTTGGTTCTCTTTCTGCATTGAAATTAATTATAATTATCATTGTTTTTCAGTCCATTATTGCTTGATCTACCGCATTATAAAACGTATAGAATGTCGTAATGAAAAATAGTATTTTCTCTGTGTATCGAACGCTTAGCTGTTGAATAACTCAAGTAACAACAAATGCAAAGGTATCTCTTGGAAACGATAATTTTGTTAGACTTTGCCATGATATGCAAAATCGTGATAACTCCAACGAAAGTTGCAATGGTACTGTATAATTTTTAATACTTGGTATGCATTGCCATGTAATGGTTGACCTCTCTTGTTACGCGAAATAAAATGGGTCAAATTTTGATGCCATAAAATATTTAAAGATTTTTCATTTTCATATTTTTTGTCGAAGCTAACGTGCTTCGTTTCACTGGGTTTCAACCCATGAATTTTCTGCTGAGCTCGCGCTGAAAATAACCGAACTGGGATAAAAGCCAAAAAATCATCGACGTAATTAATTAAACACAAGGCGAGTCATGAAGATAATTAGATAGAACAAAAGGTAGTGATTAAAAATTATTCTGATCAGTAAAACGGCATTGAAAGAAAGTTTTCAAATATTTGATTTTAATCAGGTATCAACTTTGACGCTAAATAATAAAAATGAATTTTTTCTTCGCAAAACAGCAAAAATCTAAGTTATTTTGTATATAAAATGTATTTTCGTTCAAAGTTTTTATCATAAATTTATCCAAAACTTCTTGTTTAAAATTTTGTTATCCCTGCAAAGAGGTATCTTGGAGACTTACAAACTCCGTTCACTCATATCTTTTTTGAAATTATCTATAGTGATAAACTTTAACACTTTTTCCTTTTTTCCTGGAGTTTTGAACTTTAAACTAAAATCGCATCATTCAACAGAAAAATTAAATCTAAAAGATAATAGACGTAGTTTTATATTTTTTTCACTCAATCTTCCAATCGGATCTGAATTTTTAATAAAATAATATAGGATGCTAAAAAAATTTACTGATGTATTATAAGCCGTTGTGTTCGCAAACTGCTGCATTCAACGAATATTAAAGAATTGTTTTTCGCAGAATCTGCATACCAAGATACGTTCGTAGGTTATATCAAGCGGTGGTTCTTATCTGCGCAATTTGGTTTTAACAATTGAAACTCAAAAATTCACTCCTCATGTTTTACAGTTCTATTCAACGTTTTTTGCAGAAAAAAATAAAGCTGTTTGAGACACGCATATTTAAGTAGTTAAAAATTGATAAGTATAATGTTCTGGCTATGGTGCTGCTTGCGAAAGCAACTTAAAAAGCAACGGCTGGAAACTAAACAAAATATTTTCCTGACAGAAAAAATTATGAGCTAACCATAGTGGTGACACAGCGCTACTGTAACGGCTGCTCTCCTATCAAAGTCAAGAAGAACTTTACACCGCCCAGTTCGTTTCAGCGGTTTCAATTCTGTCCGGCTATTGTGTTTTTGCAATTAACTTTTGTGAACTGTATTATCCGCTATACTGTAGATTACCGTTGCATGACCTAATACTCAGTAATTTCAAAAAACTATTGTTTCAGCTTTGCCGAATAACAAATGGTTTCGCTTCAATTAAGCAAAAATCCAAAATTTCAAATAAACAATTGGCCTCAAAATAGATGTTTTTTAATGCTATCTGCTTAACCAAAAATGCTATTGATATAAAACCCAATAGGGTTATGAAAGTTCGGTAAGCCTGTTGTTTGATGTAGAAACAAACAACGCTTGGTAAACTGCGTTAGGACCTGGCTCTTTTGTATTTTATACCCAATTTTATTACATGGGCAAAAACTTCAATATTGAATAGCTCTCCAAGTAAATTTTTTGAACTGAGCAAACCTGGCAGTGCACAACACTGTCATACAAGTAATCAAGCGAAAAAATGAACTGTTTTGATTGAATGATCTTCAAGAAATAACACAACATTTTTTACCTTCAGATTCGAATTTTCCTAGTAAATTTAATGAACAACTTTTGTTTCTCAATTGGCCTCATTAACACCAGTATCAAACTATGCTAAGCTTCAATAAAGTTGGTTAGAGCAAATGACTATGTGTTTTGCACAAAGTTCCTCTTACATAGGAACTTACATAAATCAAAGTTAAGTTAGAACTGAACAATTACTAATATTAAATACAGAAACAAGACACGATAACAAGTAATTTTCCGCTCAACAAAAGGTGCTTCATTACGCTCTGTATGTCAGTTTAATAAGACAAAATTAACGAGTTTCAACTGATTTTTGGTAGTTTTTCAAGCTCTATTTATACTGCCGTATATGTCAAAAATGCATCTGTGATTGGTTGTAGATCACTATGTCGTAAAATTTTCCGAATACACTGAGTTTGGGGTTCGGGATACCTTTCACGGTATCCCACATTCTCTTAATTGGTATGAAGTCGCAAAATTCAACCAATCTGGCTGACCAAGTTGGGTATCTTTTGCTCCATTTGGGCTCAACTTGTGTGATTGTGAACACTTGAATACGTGGCAATAGGAAAGTAGTTCGAGTTTGAGTTCCAGTTTCACTTCATGTATGATGATTACGTACTAATAATAGTTACTCTGAAGATAAGTGTTGAACAAAGTTAACAAATCCGAATGGCTTTGATAGAATGTAGCATTAAATTTCGCTTGTCATGCTTTTCTAGCTTTAAGGCTTGAGAGGCCTTTAAGCGTTTTTCAATTTGGTTATTGAGTTAGTAAGCTCAGCCACCAATAACTACCAATAAAGTGAAAACCCGATTGTGTGGGTTAACATGAACACCCGAGTATGTTGGTCGAAATGTCACCATGCTGCTATCATGTAACCAGCAACGTTGTTTTTAATCCTTTTTTTAGACATTTTTATTTGGACATTAATGTGATTTTATTTGTCACCTACCTAATTGATTATGTCCAATTTCGACTCCACTTAATCTATCTCAACAGACGTAATCGGTATTTTGATTTTCAATTTTTTTAGATGAATAAACTTATCGCATAGGTAATTCCACATTCTGGCAACTTTCATATCTGTCGAATTGATGATGATTCCTAAATTTTTAGTGTCTGAGTAGAAAGAATTCGTTTCGGAAAGTGGAATTCTGTTTCTTTTGCTAATTTTAAGGCAAACTCTCAAATAACCAGACAAATGGTCAAATGAGCATATTTCAAGTTCAGCCCAATTTTGCGTAAATTCACTGATTTTTCGCAATTGAAAGACATTTCGAATTGGGCAGCGGAAGTGCTCTGAAAAATGTACCTTAAGGTTACCTCTTTTTAGTCATGTCTTTGAATAGCGATTTAAATCGTTTTGATTAACCCACCGGAGAATTGAGTAACGCGCTTTGGAGCAGTTCTTGAAAAAAATTTGTAAAGAATCTTTAGTTCCGTAGTTTTCTGACATCACCGTTCAATTGACTGAAAGGACAATTTCAACACTAGATTTTTTGACTGAGATTTCATAGCTGAAATGTGAAAATTAACTTCAAATAGTTTATTAAAATCTGTCTTCAAAATGAAAAGTTCCATTTTTTATGGGTGCCATCAGCTAGCGGCCATCAGCTAGAGTGATCACTTTGCATTTGCTTGGTTTCTTTCACGTTTGAACTTGCACTGAAATTCGATGTTTTCGAGAACCGTCTGTCTCTATTTCTGCTTCTTCGGTCTTCTTCTCTTCGCTTTCCCTTGAAAGCTGAAAACACTTCGTGCACGAACACTATCCTAGATAGCCATTTTTCAAACATGATCAAATCAGGACAATTTTTTTTCATCAACATAGAACCACCATTTCTAATTGAGAACTTGAGGTAGTTCATCTACTGCCATATACAGTGTCGAGCTTGATTGCAGATCACCAATCTGCTTGTGACCTTTGAGCACATTCACAAAATTCGAAACAACAACTGAGAAACTGATTAGACCTGTTGAGTTGTGAGGTTTCACCTGACTAGCCTTGCGTAGATTCTCCAGTTGTGCATCAATGATCACATAAGGCCTTCCAAACTTCCTCTCCAGAATGCTCCATGCAGCACCATAGAACTGTTCAGAATAGCCCGTTTCAGAAATTGCTGACCTCGGTTTGCCTCTCAGTAGAGTCTTCAGGTGGCTCTTTTTTTCTGAGTCTGGTATTGGGCGTTGATCCACTGTAGCAATGAAACATACAAGACCACTCCGGCCATTCGAGTGGGTTTCCATCGAAGTTTTTCAACTTCAGCTTTGGTAGGCTACTGCTACCTGCGTACCCGCTGTTGTATCGTAGTATATCAGCTCTGGGGGAAATGTTCCGATCTTCAACACTAGAGGATCTCTCTTGTGAACTTCGATATAGCGGTAAGTGACTAGGCCTGTTCACTTCAGAGGTTACTTCGAAGCGAGCTGTTGATCAATCTGGTGTTAGAGGGTTGTCGATTCTAAAAAGTTCTTAATAAAAGATTGAATTATTTTTGCAAAGTAGCAAAAATGCAACAATTATTTTGTTTATAAAATATATTATCGTTCAAATATTTTTATCGTAAATTTATCCATAACATCTTGTTTAAAATTTTAGTTATCCCTGCAAAGAGTTATCTTGGAGACTTACAAACTCCGCTCACTCATATATTTTTTGAAATTATCTATGCTGATAAAACTTATCATTTTTTCCTTTTTGCCCAGAGTTATGAACTTTAAAGTAAAAACACATCATTTAACAGAAAAATTAATTTTAAAATATAATAGACGTGGTTATACATCTTTTTCACTCAATCTTCCAATCTGATCTCAATTTATAATAAAATAAATTAAGAGGCTCAAAAAGAAGAATTGTATGGCTACAACTTGTGAGTTTGTGTGTGTATTTAT
The DNA here is from genome assembly GCF_964194025.1 of Convolutriloba macropyga. Lineage (NCBI taxonomy): Eukaryota > Metazoa > Xenacoelomorpha > Acoela > Convolutidae > Convolutriloba > Convolutriloba macropyga. The sequence goes on from NW_027452038.1 coordinate 11,413, forward strand.
GTATGTATGTATGTATGTATGTATGTATGTATGTATGTATGTATGTATGTATGTATGTATGTATGTATGTATGTATGTATGTATGTATGTATGTATGTATGTATGTATGTATGTATGTATGTATGTATGTATGTATGTATGTATGTATGTATGTATGTATTTATGTATGTATGTATGTATGTATGTATGTATGTATGTATGTATGTATGTATGTATGTATGTATGCATGTATGTATGTATGTATGTATGTATGTATGTATGTATGTATGTATGTATGTATGTATGTATGTATGTATGTATGTATGTATGTATGTATGTATGTATGTATGTATGCATGTATGTAAGTATGTATGTTTGTATGTAAACTGACAGATTTTATATCCAATATCCAATAGGGTCCGCTCCTTTGAAGTAGTTTTAATTGCTTTGGGAT
>NW_027452039.1:0-10000 GCF_964194025.1 Convolutriloba macropyga
CAATACAACACACAAAGCGCTTCCCCCAAACAAATAGACTCAGACAACTCTGAAAATCAACCATTGATTTCCTAATCACCAAGTAAGATAAGCCCTTCAGATCTACATTTCTCCATAGGAGATAAGACAACGAAAATTATATACAACAAACGTAATGTAGCGCGTAAATCAATTGCTAGAAAAATGAAAGAACCAAGAAACACTCTAGCACCTCAATGGAATATTATACAAGATGGCACCATAAAAAACTATACGCCACACACAATAACAATTGATACCCCATTAAGAAAAAAACACAGTAATAAGGAAAAACGACATATCAATTGCTACAGAAACAAAGCCATTACCAGAAACAAAACCACGCTTGATCCACATGGTCGCATGTAAAACAATAGGCTAATATAGAAGGAATCAAGTAAAAATCAAAAAATTCTGTCTAGAAGAAGCTAATTAAGCCAAAACGCGCAGCACAAGCGTACCAATGAGAAGCCACCCAACAACAAACGAATCTCAAGAAATTCCAGGACCATCACGAACACCAAGCCAACCAACAACGAGCGCCCCCAAAAGGACACGATCAGACCTCGAATCCAGCAACAAACCCAAAAAGAGGAATTTCAAGAAGGAGCCAATTAACACAAAATGGTCAAAAGAAAAAGTAATAAAACTAGCAACAAAAAACCAAAGGGAGCAACAACATTCAAAAGGAAGCAAAAAGCCAAAGAAAAAACAGAGCACTCCAGTTCAAAGCTTTAAGGAAAAAGCTAAGCAGGCAGGACTCAAACAATCACTGACGGCCTCCACACGGAGGCTTCCTTCGGCAACATCAGACACTGGTACAAACAGTTCTTTCCTCATATTCAACACACCGACTCCTCAACCACCGTCGATCCAAATATTAAATGTCGACAACGACCTACCAGAAACTGCTCCTTTCGAAATCATAACGAGTAACAATCCTACTGACTTTATGGAAACTAGCTCAATGAGTCCGCAAACACAAAGACCCCAGCTAATTGCAGCATCATCACTGGACAACAATACTCCGAGGAACAACGACCAATATCTAGACTTCAACAAGTCCACAAATAAATTAGACAAAATTGTCGAAAAGATCAACTTTATCAACGCTGAAAAGGAACATCATGAACAAGTAGAAACTACCAATAGCCCAGATCCACAAGTGATTTATCTGGACTCTTCAAACTCCCCGAACGGAGCCGACTACATTCAACCATCACAACCGGAGTAAGCCCCAAATGGAGACAAGGCCACTGCAGAATTTCAACAAACCACGTACGTCAAATAAGGACGAGCTATCAAAGCTCCCCCAAGTAGAAACACAGAAGAGCCCAGCCAGCTCACTGATCTACAAAACGCCCCCATCATCGCCCCAACCAGACACTATCTCAGACCTCGATGAGGCTGATATTAGAGCACTCAACGAAATCCAATAAATTGGATTTCTCCCCTAGGGGGGAAAGTGAGATACCGGCTCCAATCGGAACACCTAAAACTTCATCAATGTAACCAAGCTTATAAGTACTAGTATCTTTATGTATAAATTCTTATGTTATATAACTAATCTCATTTGTACATATGTTAATCTCCAATAGGAGATGTGATTTGCGAGTTGTTAGTTGTTCATTTTATCGCCTGTCATTTAGCAGGTAGCTACGTTAGACCGCGCTTTCACACTTGTAGAAAGTGCAGACGAAAATAAAGCCGAAAAGATACAGTCGGTTCGTGGCCAAGAATAAATTCTTGAACTTAATTCTTTTGAAAGTCAAAAGTTCACAATCAACACTGGAGCATACTTACACACAAATCCGAAGCGATCAGCACTTACAGTCCACTGTTATATTAGATAGACCATATCTACCCACAGATACTAAAGCATCAGACATAGAATATCCTCGCTTCGGAGCAGATCTAAGACAACAACTAGCGCGGGATCACAATAATAATAATAATAATAATAATAATAATAATAATAATAATAATAATAAAAATAATAATAATAATAATAATAATAATAATAATAATAATAATAATAATAATAATAATAATAATAATAATAATAACAATAAACAATAATAATAATAATAATAATAATAATAATAATAATAATAATAATAATAATAATAATAATAATAATAATAATAATAATAATAATAATAATAATAATAATAATAATAATAGTAATAATAATAATAATAAAAATAATAATAATAATAATAATAATAATAATAATAATAATAATAATAATAATAATAATAATAATAATAAAAATAATAATAATAATAATAATAATAATAATAATAATAATAATAATAATAATAAATAATAATAATAATAATAATAATAATAATAATATAATAATAATAATAATATAATAATAATAATAATAATAATAATAATAATAATAATAATAATAATAATAATAATAATAAATAATAATAATAATAATAATAATAATAATAATAATAATAATAATAATAATAATAATAATAATAATAATAATAATAATAATAATAATAATAATAATAATAATAATAATAATAATAATAATAATAATAATAATAATAATAATAATAAGAATAATAATAATAATAATAATAATAATAATAATAATAATAATAATAATAATAATACTAATAATAATAATAATAATAATAATAATAATAATAATAATAATAATAATAATAATAAATAATAATAATAATAATAATAATAATAATAATAATAATAATAATAATAATAATAATAATAATAATAATAATAATAATAATAATAATAATAATAATAATAATAATAATAATAATAATAATAATAATAATAATAATAATAATAATAATAATAATAATAATAATAATAATAATAATAATAATAATAATAATAATAATAATAATAATAATAATAATAATAATAATAATAATAATAATAACAATAATAATAGTAATAATAATAATAATAATAATAATAATAATAATAATAATAATAATAATAATAATAATAATAATAATAATAATAATAATAATAATAATAATAATAATAATAATAATAATAATAATAATAATAATAATAATAATAATAATAATAATAATAATAATAATAATAATAATAATAATAATAATAATAATAATAATAATAATAATAATAATAATAATAACACTAATAATAATAATAATAATAATAATAATAATAATAATAATAATAATAATAATAATAATAATTGTGATACTCCATGTGGAGTCGTAACCAAGTATTCCAAGTATTATGTATAAACACTTTAAACTTCATATGTTATATAATAACCTCTCGTAAATAAGTTCACTTTGAGTTATGTAAACGCTATAGTTCTGGTTGATTAGACCGGTACCTAGCTGGTTCGTCTGACAAGAGATGCAAACTTGCAGACGTAAAATAAGCAAGCTGAAAAACAGTTAGTGAAACGTGGCCTTAATTCAACTTTAAACGTTGTTCTTTTATCCGCCAAAATTGAACTGTCATATAGAGTGAGACCTACTCTCACTCCCGAGCGAAGCCCGAGACTTAGAGCAGAACGTCCGGCTATAGTCCATTCGGACCAATCCATAATAGACAATAATCACATACATACTAGACCCTCTACACTCCACCCGGAGAATCAAAAGGTTCTTCATCACATGGCGCAGTCTAGCAGATCTCCAATTGGAGTTTATTTATTCTGGGAAACGGGAGCAAACCCACCAGTTGAATGGCAACCGTGGTTAGCCACATTCAAGATGGCCGTAATGGCCCAACACAATATAGAAGTCGAAAAGCTCCTACGGCTAAAGCCAGCGCGGACAGAATTATTTTATCCAACGATGCCAACACTAGAGGAAGAACTCGATAATGAAACCCGAGAAGAATCCAGACAAAGAGAACAGCGTAACGAGAAAAGACGTGTGGACTGGGAAAATGAATGCAAAATAATAGAGACAAAAGGTCCAACAGTCGATAGAATCCCCTGGGACGAAGCGGACATGAAAGTCAAGAGCTTAATTTACTTGTCCCTTGGAGCAGAGGCCTGTCGCACATTTCACCAGAGAAACCCACACACAAGAATTGACAGATGCACGACGAACGAACTAGAGCATGAATTGACACTTACATTTACAAGACCCGGAAACACCACATTCGACAGGTTTCAACTTTTCAAAGCACAACAACAAACAAATGAAAGCCTAGAGACTTTCTACAGTAGACTGAGAGAAGCAGGTTCACACTGCAGATTTGAACACTTAGAAGAAGATATCATAAAAGACCTGTTCATAAGCAACATGAACAATACCGCGATCCAGATGGACTTATTGTCAGAAGTGAGAACCCCGCAGCAGGTATTAAATTATGCAATAAACCGTGAACGTGGACAGGCCAACCAGCAAGAAATACTTAGAGCAAACAGCACCTCCACATGGAACCAAGTCACATATATAAGACAAAATAGAAGACCGCAAGCTATACTACCTACACCCCCAATCCGAAAAAATTGTGCCATGCTGGAAATGCGGAAATCCATTCACACCCAATCACCTACAAAACTGCCCGGCGAGAAACACAATATGCAAAATTTGCAAAAAACAAGGACATTTCTCGTCCATGTGCAAAGCACCCATGCCGGAAAGAAGAAGACCACCACTACAAAGCACGTCAAGCCCACACTCAAGATATCAGAACACCTACACACCACGCCCCGGAAACAACCAAACCAGGAGAGTACGACATATAAAAGACAACACCGACCAAACGGAAACACAAAACTTTGAAGGTGAGCCAGATGAACTCGACGATGAAGACGCGGAAGCCGCCCTCTATATAAAAGAGCTCACAGAAGATTGGGCCAACGTGAACCTGATAAGACCAACAAAGTTCCACGCGGAGAAAAATTCAGTCATAAACAACGAGGGCACAGGAGAATTCTGGGTGGCAACGACAACCAACAACAAACGCATTGTATGGTTGGCTGACACAGGCTCCCCTAGAACATTCATGAACAAAGAAACAGCGAATGAACTACTCCTCCACATTTCAAAAGCCAGAATTGTTCCCTACATGGAACAAGAAAAATTTAAATGCTTCAACAATAAACAAATCAAAATCGAAGGAGTACTCCAGTTGGATCTCAAGTCAGGATCTTGGAATGCACCGGACTGTCAAATCCTACTGGTCGAAAACAAAACGAACCACATAATGGGTAGAGACATCTTACGAAAACTCGGAATAACCCTCACGGCCAATAAAAAATACAGGTAAGAAAGTACTCCATATCTCCGCTACAACAATAGTATCGAATATAATAAAATGGATACTTAAAAAATACCCCAAACTATGTACACGATTAGGAAAATCAAAGAACCACATAGCCAAACCAACCATGAAAGAAAACTTTAAACCAATACAGCAAAAAGGACGCAGAGTACCCCTCCATCTCCTTGATAAAGTAGAGGCAGAACTTGAAAAATTAGTACAGGATAAACAAATAATCAGGCTAGACAAATGCTCGGACGAACATTTCATAAGTCCGGTTGTAATAACAGTGAAACACGACAAAAGCGTAAAAATCGCATTAGACTCAAAGAAGCTCAACGATGCAATACATAAAAACAAATATCAAATGCAAAGCATTGACCATCTAATAGACGAAGTAGCAAATTACATCTCCGAAAGGAAACAAAACCCAGGCCAATTCTATTTCAGCAAAATCGATCTGAAATATGCATATAGCCAAATCCCACTTGACCCAGACATCCAAAAACATTGCAACTTCAGTCTCCTAGGGGGGAAAGCAACAGGAACTTACCGGTTCATAAACGGCTTTTATGGCCTAACAGATATGCCCGCAACATTTCAAAAAACGATCGACAAAACACTGGAGGGCATACATTCGAAATTTGCATTTTTGGACGATATACTCATTATCACTAAAGGCTCCCTAAATGATCATGAGAACGAATTAGACAAAATTCTAAACCTCCTAGACAAGGAAAACCTTGCAATAAAGCTACAAAAATGCGAATTCGCAAAGACAAATTTAGTTTGGCTGGGATTCAAAATACATCCAAATGGAATAATCCCAACTAACAAAAAATGCGAATCAATCATTAAATTAGATACACCGAAAACACTCAAGCAACTACGCTCGTTCATGGGGTGCATACATCACCTCATTAAGTTCACACCAAACCTCGCATCCCTCAGTGAGCCACTCCGTCCATTACTCTCAAAAAGCAACTTAAAATCACAAAATAAACTGGACTGGAAAACGCTCCATACGGAGGCATTCAATAAAATAAAAGAAGCAATAAAATCTATAACAGAAAACAGATTATTCGACGTTAATTGCCCAACCAGAGTCCGGTGTGATGCAAGTAAAAAAGGCCTTGGGGCATGCTTAGAACAATTCGAAAATTCATCATGGTACCCAATCGCATACGCGAGCAGGTTTCTAAACAACTTGGAACAACGATATAGCACGAATGAACTAGAATTACTAGCAGTCGTCTGGGCTTTAGAACATTTCAAATATTACCTCTACGGCTCACAATTCACACTCCAAACGGACCACCAAGCATTGTTAAGCGCACTAAAAGAAAATAGAGGCAACAAAACATATCAAAGTCGCCTTACAAGATGGGTAGATAGATTACTACCCTTCCATTTTTCAGTAGAACATATACCAGGAAAAAATATGGGATTTGCTGATTACCTAAGCAGAAACCCATCATCTGATGCACCTTCCCCCTCAGACAGAGACAAAAACTTTGTCATTAACACTATCGAAGAAATAAAACACGCATTATTGCGAGCAAATATTGCTCCAAATGGAGCGACCAATAAGAATACAGAACAAAATCAATCATATGACGTCACGAGTACTAAACACGCACACTCAAATAAAACAACCGCTTTTCGCCATTTACCTCACAAAAAACAGTCGCTTTCTCCTTTACGCAAATTAAATTACAACGACCAAATTAAACACACAAAAAGTATTCAAAACTTAGTAGCAATTACAACACGCGCTAATCCCACAAAAGAAACATTCAAAATCCCCATTCAAAAAAGATTCAGAGCCCCCAACAAAAATAAAATCCATATGGAGCAACAACAGCCTAATCTAATCTCCGTATCCACCCAAACAGAATCTACATCTAATAAAGGTAGAGGTTTAGACCCCCTAGATCCGACAAGACATGAACCCCTATTCACGGTTTATGACCAAACCCCCACCCCACTTTATCGGGAAAATCTTAATCGTGTATTCAACGAAGAATTTATAGCCCAAGCATCGAAGAAAGAATTAAGCCCTATTATTGAATTCGTAAAAAACTCCGAATGGGAAAAACTTAAAGCAATTAATTCCACTTATTATCGTATTCGAAGAGACCTTTCTGTGTCCCCCTCAGGATGTTTAATTTATGACAACAAACTTGTAATTCCCAACAAGCTGAAAGGGATGGTACTTGAAACAATCCACAACAAGCACCCGGGCCAAGCTGGTATGCTTGCCTTAGCCCAACTTATTTGGTATCCGCATATACACTCAGACATTGTTGCCCAAGCCCAAGCATGCCGCCACTGCACCGAAAAAGGTAAAAACCTAAAACCTTTAATCCCCAAAACACAAGTGGGAAAGTTACCACCACTCTCCGAACCTAACGAAGAAGTCCAAATGGACTTCGCGGGCCCGATACCATTTAAGGATAACGCTCTCTCCAATTACATTTTAGTAACAGTAGATAGGTTATCTAGATACCCGCACGCGGAAGTTTTCAATAACTGTGACTCAAAAACCGCAATTGAGTATCTCGATAGCTACTGCAAAGTACATGGAATTCCGAGATCAATCCGGTGCTATCAAGCACAAGCTTTCAAAGCCCGAGAATTCAAAATATACTGCAAAAATAAAAATATCAAACTAATTCTCGCTCCAGCTGAAGACCACAGGGGAACCGGAATGGTAGAAAGGCTAATACAAACAATAAAACGTAGGCTCGCGGTCTTAGACATCGATTCGAAATGGACACAAACAACATTAAGCCAGAGAGTAGCTAATATAATTGAAAACATCAGACTAATCCCTAATGCCACCACCAAAACAAGCCCATTTGAGGCACACTTTGGACGCAAACCCAACACAGAAATTTCTAACATAGTCACCAAACCATCACACAAAAACTTAACATACAAAAAATTACGTACGAATTGTTTAGACAAGAAAATCCTGAAACATGACGTACTCACCAACGAAGAGATGTGGCGCTACGACGGACTATCCGAAGACAATCTGGACATAGCCTACAAGGAAGCAGAAAACCCAACCCCCATCAGCATTGACAGCGACGAGTCGGACAACATGCCACTCCGCCCTCGCTCACCACGTAAGATAATACCATCTGAAATTCACTTCACCATAGGTGACAAAACAACAAAAATAGTAGCAAACAAACGAAATGTAGCAAAGAAAACAATCACACGAAAAACAAAAGAACCAAGACCAACACTCGCACCGCAATGGAACATAATTCCAGATGGAACAATAACAAATTACACACCGCACACAATCACAGTTGACACACCCTTAAGAAAAAACACGGTCATTAGAAAAAGTGACATTGCTATAGCAACAGAAACTAAACCACGACTAATACACATGGTAAATTGCAAAACTGTAGGCGAATATAAGCGCAACCAAGAAAAAATAAGAAAATTCTGTTTAGAAGAAGCACGCAACAACACATCAAGGAACCAACAACAGAACCAAGGGCCATCAACCGAATCCATCTGGACCAAGGAAAAAGTCAAGAAATTAGCGCAGACCAATCAACAACAACAACAAAGAACACAGAAAAGAAAAGCAGCAACGAAGCCAACACCCCCACGCACGCCTAAAACGAACAAAAGAAAACTATCTGCATCGAAATCACCAGCACAAGTCTCATTCAACATGAGAGCTCAACAAGCAACACTAAACTACGAATCAGAGTCACCAAAGAAAACACATCCGCTGAGTAACAAAGTAGTACAATTCACCGAAAACACAAACGATAACCCAGAAACTGTAATCTACAACATACAACAGGATGCTGACATACATACACCATTCCGAATAGTAACATCATCAAATCCAAGCATTTTCTCTCACCCTGCCTTGACAAACAGCCAAGATCGTCAACTCATATCGTCGGAAACAGACCTACAGGAAGAATGCCCGATCTCAATAATACCGGCACCATCCAAGAGCACAACCAAAACAACAGTACAAGTCCAAATGGATACTACAGCAAACACTGCTAACGAATCTGAGTTCACCCACATGGAGCAAAACATAAACGAAAGCATAACAGTGAAAGAACAACTCAAACCACCATCGGTGATCTTCCTCGATTCTCCTAATGGAGATCCAGAAGGAACAAATGAACTCTCGACAAATGAACTCGAGAACGTGGAGAACCAGGCAATTGTAGCATCGTGCGATCCTCCAAGTGGAACATCAAGTGTGTATGCAACTCCCCCAATGTCACCTTACAAAAGAGAGAAATCTGACAGCTGTACATCTGATTTATAAACTTAGAAACTCACAAACGAACTGCTAGAAATAGCACCTCGTTTGCCCCAGCGGGGGGTATGTGATACTCCATGTGGAGTCGTAACCAAGTATTCCAAGTATTATGTATAAACACTTTAAACTTCATATGTTATATAATAACCTCTTGTAAATATGTTCACTTTGAGTTATGTAAACGCTATAGTTCTGGTTGATTAGACCGGTACCTAGCTGGTTCGTCTGACAAGAGATGCAAACTTGCAGACGTAAAATAAGCAAGCTGAAAAACGGTTAGTGAAACGTGGCCTTAATTCAACTTTAAACGTTGTTCTTTTATCCGCCAAAATTGAACTGTCATATAGAGTGAGACCTACTCTCACTCCCGAGCGAAGCCCGAGACTTAGAGCAGAACGTCCGGCTATAATC